>NW_028197185.1:0-203843 GCF_050613455.1 Vespa mandarinia | reverse complement strand
CGCAACCTGACACAACCCTGACGCAACCCTGACGCAACCCTGACGCAACCCTGACGCAACCCTGACGCAACCCTGACGCAACCCTGACGCAACCCTGACGCAACCCTGACGCAACCCTGACGCAACCCTGACGCAACCCTGACGCAACCCTGACGCAACCCTGACGCAACCCTGACGCAACCCTGACGCAACCCTGACGCAACCCTGACGCAACCCTGACGCAACCCTGACGCAACCCTGACGCAACCCTGACGCAACCCTGACGCAACCCTGACGCAACCCTGACGCAACCCTGACGCAACCCTGACGCAACCCTGACGCAACCCTGACGCAACCCTGACGCAACCCTGACGCAACCCTGACGCAACCCTGACGCAACCCTGACGCAACCCTGACGCAACCCTGACGCAACCCTGACGCAACCCTGACGCAACCCTGACGCAACCCTGACGCAACCCTGACGCAACCCTGACGCAACCCTGACGCAACCCTGACGCAACCCTGACGCAACCCTGACGCAACCCTGACGCAACCCTGACGCAACCCTGACGCAACCCTGACGCAACCCTGACGCAACCCTGACGCAACCCTGACGCAACCCTGACGCAACCCTGACGCAACCCTGACGCAACCCTGACGCAACCCTGACGCAACCCTGACGCAACCCTGACGCAACCCTGACGCAACCCTGACGCAACCCTGACGCAACCCTGACGCAACCCTGACGCAACCCTGACGCAACCCTGACGCAACCCTGACGCAACCCTGACGCAACCCTGACGCAACCCTGACGCAACCCTGACGCAACCCTGACGCAACCCTGACGCAACCCTGACGCAACCCTGACGCAACCCTGACGCAACCCTGACGCAACCCTGACGCAACCCTGACGCAACCCTGACGCAACCCTGACGCAACCCTGACGCAACCCTGACGCAACCCTGACGCAACCCTGACGCAACCCTGACGCAACCCTGACGCAACCCTGACGCAACCCTGACGCAACCCTGACGCAACCCTGACGCAACCCTGACGCAACCCTGACGCAACCCTGACGCAACCCTGACGCAACCCTGACGCAACCCTGACGCAACCCTGACGCAACCCTGACGCAACCCTGACGCAACCCTGACGCAACCCTGACGCAACCCTGACGCAACCCTGACGCAACCCTGACGCAACCCTGACGCAACCCTGACGCAACCCTGACGCAACCCTGACGCAACCCTGACGCAACCCTGACGCAACCCTGACGCAACCCTGACGCAACCCTGACGCAACCCTGACGCAACCCTGACGCAACCCTGACGCAACCCTGACGCAACCCTGACGCAACCCTGACGCAACCCTGACGCAACCCTGACGCAACCCTGACGCAACCCTGACGCAACCCTGACGCAACCCTGACGCAACCCTGACGCAACCCTGACGCAACCCTGACGCAACCCTGACGCAACCCTGACGCAACCCTGACGCAACCCTGACGCAACCCTGACGCAACCCTGACGCAACCCTGACGCAACCCTGACGCAACCCTGACGCAACCCTGACGCAACCCTGACGCAACCCTGACGCAACCCTGACGCAACCCTGACGCAACCCTGACGCAACCCTGACGCAACCCTGACGCAACCCTGACGCAACCCTGACGCAACCCTGACGCAACCCTGACGCAACCCTGACGCAACCCTGACGCAACCCTGACGCAACCCTGACGCAACCCTGACGCAACCCTGACGCAACCCTGACGCAACCCTGACGCAACCCTGACGCAACCCTGACGCAACCCTGACGCAACCCTGACGCAACCCTGACGCAACCCTGACGCAACCCTGACGCAACCCTGACGCAACCCTGACGCAACCCTGACGCAACCCTGACGCAACCCTGACGCAACCCTGACGCAACCCTGACGCAACCCTGACGCAACCCTGACGCAACCCTGACGCAACCCTGACGCAACCCTGACGCAACCCTGACGCAACCCTGACGCAACCCTGACGCAACCCTGACGCAACCCTGACGCAACCCTGACGCAACCCTGACGCAACCCTGACGCAACCCTGACGCAACCCTGACGCAACCCTGACGCAACCCTGACGCAACCCTGACGCAACCCTGACGCAACCCTGACGCAACCCTGACGCAACCCTGACGCAACCCTGACGCAACCCTGACGCAACCCTGACGCAACCCTGACGCAACCCTGACGCAACCCTGACGCAACCCTGACGCAACCCTGACGCAACCCTGACGCAACCCTGACGCAACCCTGACGCAACCCTGACGCAACCCTGACGCAACCCTGACGCAACCCTGACGCAACCCTGACGCAACCCTGACGCAACCCTGACGCAACCCTGACGCAACCCTGACGCAACCCTGACGCAACCCTGACGCAACCCTGACGCAACCCTGACGCAACCCTGACGCAACCCTGACGCAACCCTGACGCAACCCTGACGCAACCCTGACGCAACCCTGACGCAACCCTGACGCAACCCTGACGCAACCCTGACGCAACCCTGACGCAACCCTGACGCAACCCTGACGCAACCCTGACGCAACCCTGACGCAACCCTGACGCAACCCTGACGCAACCCTGACGCAACCCTGACGCAACCCTGACGCAACCCTGACGCAACCCTGACGCAACCCTGACGCAACCCTGACGCAACCCTGACGCAACCCTGACGCAACCCTGACGCAACCCTGACGCAACCCTGACGCAACCCTGACGCAACCCTGACGCAACCCTGACGCAACCCTGACGCAACCCTGACGCAACCCTGACGCAACCCTGACGCAACCCTGACGCAACCCTGACGCAACCCTGACGCAACCCTGACGCAACCCTGACGCAACCCTGACGCAACCCTGACGCAACCCTGACGCAACCCTGACGCAACCCTGACGCAACCCTGACGCAACCCTGACGCAACCCTGACGCAACCCTGACGCAACCCTGACGCAACCCTGACGCAACCCTGACGCAACCCTGACGCAACCCTGACGCAACCCTGACGCAACCCTGACGCAACCCTGACGCAACCCTGACGCAACCCTGACGCAACCCTGACGCAACCCTGACGCAACCCTGACGCAACCCTGACGCAACCCTGACGCAACCCTGACGCAACCCTGACGCAACCCTGACGCAACCCTGACGCAACCCTGACGCAACCCTGACGCAACCCTGACGCAACCCTGACGCAACCCTGACGCAACCCTGACGCAACCCTGACGCAACCCTGACGCAACCCTGACGCAACCCTGACGCAACCCTGACGCAACCCTGACGCAACCCTGACGCAACCCTGACGCAACCCTGACGCAACCCTGACGCAACCCTGACGCAACCCTGACGCAACCCTGACGCAACCCTGACGCAACCCTGACGCAACCCTGACGCAACCCTGACGCAACCCTGACGCAACCCTGACGCAACCCTGACGCAACCCTGACGCAACCCTGACGCAACCCTGACGCAACCCTGACGCAACCCTGACGCAACCCTGACGCAACCCTGACGCAACCCTGACGCAACCCTGACGCAACCCTGACGCAACCCTGACGCAACCCTGACGCAACCCTGACGCAACCCTGACGCAACCCTGACGCAACCCTGACGCAACCCTGACGCAACCCTGACGCAACCCTGACGCAACCCTGACGCAACCCTGACGCAACCCTGACGCAACCCTGACGCAACCCTGACGCAACCCTGACGCAACCCTGACGCAACCCTGACGCAACCCTGACGCAACCCTGACGCAACCCTGACGCAACCCTGACGCAACCCTGACGCAACCCTGACGCAACCCTGACGCAACCCTGACGCAACCCTGACGCAACCCTGACGCAACCCTGACGCAACCCTGACGCAACCCTGACGCAACCCTGACGCAACCCTGACGCAACCCTGACGCAACCCTGACGCAACCCTGACGCAACCCTGACGCAACCCTGACGCAACCCTGACGCAACCCTGACGCAACCCTGACGCAACCCTGACGCAACCCTGACGCAACCCTGACGCAACCCTGACGCAACCCTGACGCAACCCTGACGCAACCCTGACGCAACCCTGACGCAACCCTGACGCAACCCTGACGCAACCCTGACGCAACCCTGACGCAACCCTGACGCAACCCTGACGCAACCCTGACGCAACCCTGACGCAACCCTGACGCAACCCTGACGCAACCCTGACGCAACCCTGACGCAACCCTGACGCAACCCTGACGCAACCCTGACGCAACCCTGACGCAACCCTGACGCAACCCTGACGCAACCCTGACGCAACCCTGACGCAACCCTGACGCAACCCTGACGCAACCCTGACGCAACCCTGACGCAACCCTGACGCAACCCTGACGCAACCCTGACGCAACCCTGACGCAACCCTGACGCAACCCTGACGCAACCCTGACGCAACCCTGACGCAACCCTGACGCAACCCTGACGCAACCCTGACGCAACCCTGACGCAACCCTGACGCAACCCTGACGCAACCCTGACGCAACCCTGACGCAACCCTGACGCAACCCTGACGCAACCCTGACGCAACCCTGACGCAACCCTGACGCAACCCTGACGCAACCCTGACGCAACCCTGACGCAACCCTGACGCAACCCTGACGCAACCCTGACGCAACCCTGACGCAACCCTGACGCAACCCTGACGCAACCCTGACGCAACCCTGACGCAACCCTGACGCAACCCTGACGCAACCCTGACGCAACCCTGACGCAACCCTGACGCAACCCTGACGCAACCCTGACGCAACCCTGACGCAACCCTGACGCAACCCTGACGCAACCCTGACGCAACCCTGACGCAACCCTGACGCAACCCTGACGCAACCCTGACGCAACCCTGACGCAACCCTGACGCAACCCTGACGCAACCCTGACGCAACCCTGACGCAACCCTGACGCAACCCTGACGCAACCCTGACGCAACCCTGACGCAACCCTGACGCAACCCTGACGCAACCCTGACGCAACCCTGACGCAACCCTGACGCAACCCTGACGCAACCCTGACGCAACCCTGACGCAACCCTGACGCAACCCTGACGCAACCCTGACGCAACCCTGACGCAACCCTGACGCAACCCTGACGCAACCCTGACGCAACCCTGACGCAACCCTGACGCAACCCTGACGCAACCCTGACGCAACCCTGACGCAACCCTGACGCAACCCTGACGCAACCCTGACGCAACCCTGACGCAACCCTGACGCAACCCTGACGCAACCCTGACGCAACCCTGACGCAACCCTGACGCAACCCTGACGCAACCCTGACGCAACCCTGACGCAACCCTGACGCAACCCTGACGCAACCCTGACGCAACCCTGACGCAACCCTGACGCAACCCTGACGCAACCCTGACGCAACCCTGACGCAACCCTGACGCAACCCTGACGCAACCCTGACGCAACCCTGACGCAACCCTGACGCAACCCTGACGCAACCCTGACGCAACCCTGACGCAACCCTGACGCAACCCTGACGCAACCCTGACGCAACCCTGACGCAACCCTGACGCAACCCTGACGCAACCCTGACGCAACCCTGACGCAACCCTGACGCAACCCTGACGCAACCCTGACGCAACCCTGACGCAACCCTGACGCAACCCTGACGCAACCCTGACGCAACCCTGACGCAACCCTGACGCAACCCTGACGCAACCCTGACGCAACCCTGACGCAACCCTGACGCAACCCTGACGCAACCCTGACGCAACCCTGACGCAACCCTGACGCAACCCTTTTTTTTTTTTTTTTTTTTTTTTTTTTGTTTCGTCAGGAGGAAAAACCTTCATAGGCCCTCTGAGCCCGGTACTCAGAGGAGTGTCGGATTCAGCCCGCCTGGGAATGCTCCCAGGAACGGGTCGCCTACCGACTAAAAAACCTCCCGATTCTTATAACTAACGCGCTGAGAAAACAAGGTGGTGGGCGGGATTACACATATGCGTATTACAAATTCACCCACCACCCCTTCTCGGTGAGCCAGGCCGGTATTCGCCTTGCTCTCATTCATCCATACATCCACATTCACACCACTATAGCGCACTCGACAGGGGCCAACGAGCTCCTGGAGACGCAAAATACTCCCTGACTATATACATATTGGCCCGATTTCCACCCCATGGTGCTCTGACCGGGCCCACTCACCTTCGTTTATACGAACTACCGACTATAAAGGAGCGACGCTTGAGCCAGGCGCCGCCTGAGCTGCTCGGAGCCTTGCCCGAGGTGGCCGCACTGGAATCACTCTCCTATGCGGCCAATCGTTCGCGCTCCCATCCGCGTACGAACCCACACGCTCATTCACACATCCATCATCTGCACGCAACCGTTCCCTGCGCCTTTCAGCGTCCTCCTTTGCGCGCATAACCCGTCCAGCGAAGGTCCGAAAGGCCGCCCATCCTCCCGGGACAGTCAGGGAAACCCTGACTATCTCGGGAAGGGTTAGCTGACCTCCCCCCATCGCGGCGATCAATTCATTCCTGGCATCCATCCACGCCGGGCAGTCGATCAGGGTGTGTTCCGCCGTATCCTCACTCCCCTCGCAGTGAAAACAACGTGGGGAGGGGATTTTCCTTATTCCATATAAATACGCCGAGAAACATCCATGACCGGTCATCAGCTGCGTGGTATGAAATGTCGTTCCGATAGAGAACGGCCTTCCAATCCACTCAGCCAACCATTCGGCAATGGCCGCCCTCGTGCGCACTCCCGTTGCCTCTGGGGACCCGATGAACTCTAGTTCCTCAGCCTTCCATGCCTCTATTGCCCTCCTTCTGGCAAGAGCACCCAATACAGCCTTAGCGCGCGGAGAAACAGGTTCCTCCGCGCCTCCAACGGCCGCATACGTCTCCGCCAGCTGGGGTGCCAAATGACCGAGAGGAATAATCCCCGCGATCATCATAGCCGCATGGAAGGAGATCGTCCTATAGGCACAACACACCCGGATCGCCACCTTCCTTTGGAGGCTCCGCACAGCCCGCCCGATTCGCGTATCCTCCACAATGGCGCGCCACCACACCGGTGCCCCATATAGGAGCACCGAGTGGATCACGCCGCTATAGAGGCGCCGCTTCCTCTCGCCCGGTCCGTGAAGGTTCGGAAGGAGCCTTCCAAGGTGCCGAAGGATACCCTCGGCTTTTGGAATTACGGCCTCAAAGTGGGGCCTGAACGACATTTTTGAGTCTACGACAATGCCCAGGTATTTCACACTGGTTCTGACCTCTACGCGAACCCCTCTAAGGCAAATCTTAGGGGGTGAGACATTCCTGCGTCTGCAGAAGGCAGAGGCAGGGAAGGCCATGGCCTCCGTCTTTTGTGGCGCCACTTTAAGGCCCAATCCCTCGATCTCCCTTACCAGGACTTCCAGGTCCTGCTCGGCGTTCACGATGGCCTGCGACAGGTCCCATCCCGATGACAGGAGGGCCGTGTCGTCCGCATAGCAGACGACACGGGAGCCACCTGGCATCGGGATTCGGAGGACACTGTCATAGGCAATGTTCCACAACGTAGGGCCCAAAACGGATCCCTGTGGGACCCCACAATACACCTGTCTTTTCACGACGCGTCCATACTTGTTCGTGTATGCTATGGCGCGTTTGTCCAGGTAACTCTTTATGATGTCCACTATGTAACGTGGAAATTTTCCACGCTCCATAGCCCTAACGATCACAGTCCACGGCAAGGAATTGAAGGCGTTCGAGATATCCAGACTCACCAGGATAACCACCTTCCCGATCCGCGTCGATGCCTCCACGAAGTTTTTAACATCGAGGACGGCATCCACAGTGGATCTTCCCGGCCTAAACCCATATTGTGATGACGACAGGGTACGAGTCTCCTCTAGATAGTTGTTGATCCGGCCAACGACTATCCGCTCGAATAGTTTCCCCAGTTCGCCAATCACGCATATGGGTCTATATGATCCCGATGAGTCCGGGGGCGCGTCCCTTTTCTTTTTGATAAGGACGAGCCTCGCTATCTTCCACGCTGTTGGGAACTTTCCTGTGCTAAGGCATGCAGAAAAGCACTGCGCCAACCCTTTCCCACAGTGTATCGACGCAGCACGCACAACCACACCCGGTATTCCATCCAGTCCAGGAGCCTTTCTTCCTCTTCCTTTTTTCCGGGCAGCAGCCAAGACCTCCTCTTCAGAGATAGTTACCTCCGATAGCGTAGGTTCCTGCGGCTCTTCAACTCCCGGTCCTCCTGGGAACAACTCACAGAGGATTTTTTCCAGTACCTCCTCCTCCATGGTTTCGGTTACTGGTGGGGCATATGGCCTTAGTTTCCCCAAGACCAGTTTGTAGGGTCTTCCCCATGGATCCTCCTCTATGGAGTCCAGCAGGTCCCTCCATGAGTTCCTCTTGGCCACTTTAATAGCCCTAGACAGTGCCCTCCTTGCGTCCCTTCGAGCGTCCAGGCACCGCACTATTTCATCGCCGTTCTTCTTTTTCTTCCTGGCCCTGGAAAGTTTCCTTACTGTGGTCGTCGCAACGGCCCTAAGGTTCGCTAGTTCGTCCGACCACCAGTAAGTACTTCTTCTACCACGGGTTTGTCCCCTTACCCGGGACATGGCCGTGTCGCACGCCTGTTTCAGTGTAGACTGTGCCCACTTCACCATCTTGTCCACACAGTCCGCACCGATCGCACTTCTCCCGCATCCAATTCCACCCGTCCACTCCCCCGAGATGAGGGCCGCCGCCAAGTAGTCCTCATCCAGGGAGTTAATCTTCCAGCGAGGAAACTTTTTCTCCTGTGGGCAAGAGTTTCGGACCCCTGTAGCTTCGTGCCTATAATTATATCTAATATGTAGGTGGTCCGACAGGGACTCAACCTCATCCACTCTCCAGTCCGAGAGGCGGACGCCAGCCGCCGACGTGCCCCACGTTAGATCTATGACGCTCGACCCCTGTGGTCGAACGCACGTAGGACAGCCAACCCGGTTCAGCAAACCCAGATCCAATCTATTGGCCCAGGCACAGAGCAACTCACCTCTCCGGTTACTCCTGCCTTCTGGGTCCCATCTGCTGGACCGGGCATTAAAGTCGCCAGCCACCAACGCTGGGAGAGCGGGAAATGCTTCTAAAAGCTCCTCAAGCTCATTAAGGAGTCTACTAAACATAATTATGTTCTCGCTGGGAGGAAAGTAAACCGAGACTACCAGCGAGTCCCCCCATTTAACGGCTACATAGAAAAGGCCCCTACGCACAAGGCTACAGGGTCTTCTACTTTCGCCCACAAGCACCGCGGAGAGTGAGGTCCCTCCTAGGGATGAGAACCACCTCTCATCCCCCGGAGGAACCCACCATGGTTCCGCAATGATCGCCAGCTCTACTCTGTCCTCGCGCATGCGCTGTGCCAGCAAGTCCTGTGCACGGCGCGCGTGGTTTGTGTTGGTTTGTAGAACAGCAGAGAACATTGTCTATGGACTCTCCGCTGTTTCTACCACTATTGAGGTGCTCGGTACCCCTTGTTCCACCTCCATGTCTTCCTGTGACATTCCTCTATGGGTCTCTTTCCCTGTCACTACACTTCTCCTGTTTGTCATTGTCTCCGAACCACCATTTGGTGCCCTCACGAACACCTTGTCCACCCATTTCTTGGGAGGCACAACCGGGCACTCCCAGGAACCGGCTCGATGGTTAGTCTGTTTCCGGCCAGCATCTGTGCAAACCGGGCACGCCACCTTGTCCGTACATGCTTTGGCCACGTGGCCCGGCTTCCCACAGATGTAGCACAAGTCTGTCCTAGACTTTGTGGCCGGGCACGTTGCCACGACATGTCCTCGCGCAAGGCACCGGTGGCATGTGAGGGGCCGCTGCCTGAGTTCGTGCACTCTCACCTTTGTGAGTCCCACGTCTATTCTGCCCCTTTCCAGGGCCGCTCTGATAACAGGCATCGGAGCCGTGACAGTGGCCTCACCAAGTCTGCCCCTGCCAATCCTGATCTCTCCGACCTTAATGAGGTTGGGGTCCGTTCCAGATCGCACCTCCAAAAGTGCGTTCCTTATGACGGTACCATTGGCGTACGCGTCCAATCCCACCAGCCTCATGGTGCTCGTACGAAGGGGGCGGGTGATTTTTGCCCCTGGGACAGCATTCCTCAAGGCCTCCGCCACCCGGTCGGCCTTCGCATTTGCCCCTTTGCCTCGTACCTGCCATATAAAGGCACCTGTAAGTCCTCTCCTGCAGGACATGGTGCCAATTCCCAGGTCCTTCAGGTTGATTCCTTCCGTGGCCCGCATAAGTGCATCCCTGTACGTCGTCTCCTCGGTACAGGATAGGGAAATTGCAGCGACTTCTCTTTCCCTTTGCAACTTCCTCCTCCGTCGTTGCGCACGGTTTCTCCCCTTCCTTTTCTTCTTGGAGGGCGCCTGTACCAGCAAGGGTTGAGCGTCGTTGACTACATCCCTTGATGCAGCCAGGGAGAGTACATTAGCTTCTCTCCTCTGGACCCTCCTCCTCTTACGGCCAAGTACCTGGACAAAATCATCCTGCGGGGTTAGTGCCTTACCTACACTTACCTGCTTCGCAGGAGGTCTAGTGGACTCAGCACGGAGTGTGGGGCCCCTGTGCGGTCCACCAGCCCCAGTCGCTGCTCCACTCAGCGTCTGCTGCCGTTGTTGTTGCTGCTGCTGCTGTTGTCTCTGCGGCTGCGGCTGACGCTGCTGCTGTTGCCGCTGCGGCTGTTGGTGTAGCTGTTGCAGTACTTGCTGCAGTTGTTGCTGTTGTTGCTGCTGTACTTGCTGCAGCTGTTGCTGCACACTGCGGACAGCCTCCGCCAGTGCCTTCACCGACCCGTCTGAATGCCTTGCGTCCGGGGTCCTATCCTTCGTTTTGGTAACCAAGGGAGTTTCCATCCTCTTGATTACCCTTTTGAGGCGGGTGTTCTCCTCTGACACTTCCTTGTTGCGCAGCTCCATGGCTTTCAGTTCAGCCTTCAGCTGCGCAATTGTTTCCTTCGCCGACGGAGGATCATCTTCACAGTTTTGGAGCCTTACTCTCAGGGTCTTGAGTCCCTCCATAGTTATTCTATGGGTCCTTTTCATTACCCCCGAGATGTCTCCTTTGAGGTTCCGGCATCTCAGCCTAGCTCTTTCGGCATCGATGGAGGCCTCCTTTAGCGTGTCGATCACCCTACCAGTCTCCACCTGAGACAAGGCAGGGGTCTCCGCTCGTCCTCCTTCCCCCAGCACGGGCCAATCTAACACCGACTCATCCTCCTCGGACGAGTACACTACGGGCCTCGCACGCTTCGCCTTCCGCGTCTCCCGTTTGATGGTGAGTCCGGCAAAACGCATGCCTTCAGCCGCCCTAGCAGCCTTCTGCCACTCCTCCAGGTGGCCCTCATCCCTACCTGCTCTTCCTGACGCATTAGACACACCGCAGGCCAGGTCGCCTACCTGCGATGCACTTCCTGACGCATTATCCAGAGCTGGGGCCAGGTTGCCTACCCCAAAATCCTGGCAGTCGTTGGTTGACGACGGCGGGTGGCCTGCCCTACCACCACCTGACACCGCCGTGGCATGGGTATCCCTCCCATGCCCGCTTATTCCATTCGTCGTACTCATCATATTTTATTTTAATACAAGGGAGCCAGGCTCCCCAAGGGAAAGGAAAGGAACGGAAGGAAGCAATAGAGAGCAAAGAGTAGAAAAGAGAGTGATAGAAGAGTAAAGATAGGAATAGCCATACGAGAACATTCATACACCATTCATACAATCCCTTTTAGTCGCCTCATACGACAAGCAGGGAATACTGTGGGAGTATTCTAACCCCCTACCCACAGGGGGGACCCTGACGCAACCCTGACGCAACCCTGACGCAACCCTGACGCAACCCTGACGCAACCCTGACGCAACCCTGACGCAACCCTTTTTTTTTTTTTTTTTTGTTTCGTCAGGAGGAAAAACCTTCATAGGCCCTCTGAGCCCGGTACTCAGAGGAGTGTCGGATTCAGCCCGCCTGGGAATGCTCCCAGGAACGGGTCGCCTACCGACTAAAAAACCTCCCGATTCTTATAACTAACGCGCTGAGAAAACAAGGTGGTGGGCGGGATTACACATATGCGTATTACAAATTCACCCACCACCCCTTCTCGGTGAGCCAGGCCGGTATTCGCCTTGCTCTCATTCATCCATACATCCACATTCACACCACTATAGCGCACTCGACAGGGGCCAACGAGCTCCTGGAGACGCAAAATACTCCCTGACTATATACATATTGGCCCGATTTCCACCCCATGGTGCTCTGACCGGGCCCACTCACCTTCGTTTATACGAACTACCGACTATAAAGGAGCGACGCTTGAGCCAGACGCCGCCTGAGCTGCTCGGAGCCTTGCCCGAGGTGGCCGCACTGGAATCACTCTCCTATGCGGCCAATCGTTCGCGCTCCCATCCGCGTACGAACCCACACGCTCATTCACACATCCATCATCTGCACGCAACCGTTCCCTGCGCCTTTCAGCGTCCTCCTTTGCGCGCATAACCCGTCCAGCGAAGGTCCGAAAGGCCGCCCATCCTCCCGGGACAGTCAGGGAAACCCTGACTATCTCGGGAAGGGTTAGCTGACCTCCCCCCATCGCGGCGATCAATTCATTCCTGGCATCCATCCACGCCGGGCAGTCGATCAGGGTGTGTTCCGCCGTATCCTCACTCCCCTCGCAGTGAAAACAACGTGGGGAGGGGATTTTCCTTATTCCATATAAATACGCCGAGAAACATCCATGACCGGTCATCAGCTGCGTGGTATGAAATGTCGTTCCGATAGAGAACGGCCTTCCAATCCACTCAGCCAACCATTCGGCAATGGCCGCCCTCGTGCGCACTCCCATTGCCTCTGGGGACCCGATGAACTCTAGTTCCTCAGCCCTCCATGCCTCTATTGCCCTCCTTCTGGCAAGAGCACCCAATACAGCCTTAGCGCGCGGAGAAACAGGTTCCTCCGCGCCTCTAACGGCCGCATACGTCTCCGCCAGCTGGGGTGCCAAATGACCGAGAGGAATAATCCCCGCGATCATCATAGCCGCATGGAAGGAGATCGTCCTATAGGCACAACACACCCGGATCGCCACCTTCCTTTGGAGGCTCCGCACAGCCCGCCCGATTCGCGTATCCTCCACAATGGCGCGCCACCACACCGGTGCCCCATATAGGAGCACCGAGTGGATCACGCCGCTATAGAGGCGCCGCTTCCTCTCGCCCGGTCCGTGAAGGTTCGGAAGGAGCCTTCCAAGGTGCCGAAGGATACCCTCGGCTTTTGGAATTACGGCCTCAAAGTGGGGCCTGAACGACATTTTTGAGTCTACGACAATGCCCAGGTATTTCACACTGGTTCTGACCTCTACGCGAACCCCTCTAAGGCAAATCTTAGGGGGTGAGACATTCCTGCGTCTGCAGAAGGCAGAGGCAGGGAAGGCCATGGCCTCCGTCTTTTGTGGCGCCACTTTAAGGCCCAATCCCTCGACCCTGACGCAACCCTGACGCAACCCTGACGCAACCCTGACGCAACCCTGACGCAACCCTGACGCAACCCTGACGCAACCCTGACGCAACCCTGACGCAACCCTGACGCAACCCTGACGCAACCCTGACGCAACCCTGACGCAACCCTGACGCAACCCTGACGCAACCCTTTTTTTTTTTTGTTTCGTCAGGAGGAAAAACCTTCATAGGCCCTCTGAGCCCGGTACTCAGAGGAGTGTCGGATTCAGCCCGCCTGGGAATGCTCCCAGGAACGGGTCGCCTACCGACTAAAAAACCTCCCGATTCTTATAACTAACGCGCTGAGAAAACAAGGTGGTGGGCGGGATTACACATATGCGTATTACAAATTCACCCACCACCCCTTCTCGGTGAGCCAGGCCGGTATTCGCCTTGCTCTCATTCATACATACATCCACATTCACACCACTATAGCGCACTCGACAGGGGCCAACGAGCTCCTGGAGACGCAAAATACTCCCTGACTATATACATATTGGCCCGATTTCCACCCCATGGTGCTCTGACCGGGCCCACTCACCTTCGTTTATACGAACTACCGACTATAAAGGAGCGACGCTTGAGCCAGGCGCCGCCTGAGCTGCTCGGAGCCTTGCCCGAGGTGGCCGCACTGGAATCACTCTCCTATGCGGCCAATCGTTCGCGCTCCCATCCGCGTACGAACCCACACGCTCATTCACACATCCATCATCTGCACGCAACCGTTCCCTGCGCCTTTCAGCGTCCTCCTTTGCGCGCATAACCCGTCCAGCGAAGGTCCGAAAGGCCGCCCATCCTCCCGGGACAGTCAGGGAAACCCTGACTATCCCGGGAAGGGTTAGCTGACCTCCCCCCATCGCGGCGATCAATTCATTCCTGGCATCCATCCACGCCGGGCAGTCGATCAGGGTGTGTTCCGCCGTATCCTCACTCCCCTCGCAGTGAAAACAACGTGGGGAGGGGATTTTCCTTATTCCATATAAATACGCCGAGAAACATCCATGACCGGTCATCAGCTGCGTGGTATGAAATGTCGTTCCGATAGAGAACGGCCTTCCAATCCACTCAGCCAACCATTCGGCAATGGCCGCCCTCGTGCGCACTCCCGTTGCCTCTGGGGACCCGATGAACTCTAGTTCCTCAGCCTTCCATGCCTCTATTGCCCTCCTTCTGGCAAGAGCACCCAATACAGCCTTAGCGCGCGGAGAAACAGGTTCCTCCGCGCCTCCAACGGCCGCATACGTCTCCGCCAGCTGGGGTGCCAAATGACCGAGAGGAATAATCCCCGCGATCATCATAGCCGCATGGAAGGAGATCGTCCTATAGGCACAACACACCCGGATCGCCACCTTCCTTTGGAGGCTCCGCACAGCCCGCCCGATTCGCGTATCCTCCACAATGGCGCGCCACCACACCGGTGCCCCATATAGGAGCACCGAGTGGATCACGCCGCTATAGAGGCGCCGCTTCCTCTCGCCCGGTCCGTGAAGGTTCGGAAGGAGCCTTCCAAGGTGCCGAAGGATACCCTCGGCTTTTGGAATTACGGCCTCAAAGTGGGGCCTGAACGACATTTTTGAGTCTACGACAATGCCCAGGTATTTCACACTGGTTCTGACCTCTACGCGAACCCCTCTAAGGCAAATCTTAGGGGGTGAGACATTCCTGCGTCTGCAGAAGGCAGAGGCAGGGAAGGCCATGGCCTCCGTCTTTTGTGGCGCCACTTTAAGGCCCAATCCCTCGATCTCCCTTACCAGGACTTCCAGGTCCTGCTCGGCGTTCACGATGGCCTGCGACAGGTCCCATCCCGATGACAGGAGGGCCGTGTCGTCCGCATAGCAGACGACACGGGAGCCACCTGGCATCGGGATTCGGAGGACACTGTCATAGGCAATGTTCCACAACGTAGGGCCCAAAACGGATCCCTGTGGGACCCCACAATACACCTGTCTTTTCACGACGCGTCCATACTTGTTCGTGTATGCTATGGCGCGTTTGTCCAGGTAAC
This sequence comes from Vespa mandarinia, assembly GCF_050613455.1. Lineage (NCBI taxonomy): Eukaryota > Metazoa > Arthropoda > Insecta > Hymenoptera > Vespidae > Vespa > Vespa mandarinia. The sequence goes on along the minus strand of NW_028197185.1, from coordinate 188,308 downwards.
TCTTTATGATGTCCACTATGTAACGTGGAAATTTTCCACGCTCCATAGCCCTAACGATCACAGTCCACGGCAAGGAATTGAAGGCGTTCGAGATATCCAGACTCACCAGGATAACCACCTTCCCGATCCGCGTCGATGCCTCCACGAAGTTTTTAACATCGAGGACGGCATCCACAGTGGATCTTCCCGGCCTAAACCCATATTGTGATGACGACAGGGTACGAGTCTCCTCTAGATAGTTGTTGATCCGGCCAACGACTATCCGCTCGAATAGTTTCCCCAGTTCGCCAATCACGCATATGGGTCTATATGATCCCGATGAGTCCGGGGGCGCGTCCCTTTTCTTTTTGATAAGGACGAGCCTCGCTATCTTCCACGCTGTTGGGAACTTTCCTGTGCTAAGGCATGCAGAAAAGCACTGCGCCAACCCTTTCCCACAGTGTATCGACGCAGCACGCACAACCACACCCGGTATTCCATCCAGTCCAGGAGCCTTTCTTCCTCTTCCTTTTTTCCGGGCAGCAGCCAAGACCTCCTCTTCAGAGATAGTTACCTCCGATAGCGTAGGTTCCTGCGGCTCTTCAACTCCCGGTCCTCCTGGGAACAACTCACAGAGGATTTTTTCCAGTACCTCCTCCTCCATGGTTTCGGTTACTGGTGGGGCATATGGCCTTAGTTTCCCCAAGACCAGTTTGTAGGGTCTTCCCCATGGATCCTCCTCTATGGAGTCCAGCAGGTCCCTCCATGAGTTCCTCTTGGCCACTTTAATAGCCCTAGACAGTGCCCTCCTTGCGTCCCTTCGAGCGTCCAGGCACCGCACTATTTCATCGCCGTTCTTCTTTTTCTTCCTGGCCCTGGAAAGTTTCCTTACTGTGGTCGTCGCAACGGCCCTAAGGTTCGCTAGTTCGTCCGACCACCAGTAAGTACTTCTTCTACCACGGGTTTGTCCCCTTACCCGGGACATGGCCGTGTCGCACGCCTGTTTCAGTGTAGACTGTGCCCACTTCACCATCTTGTCCACACAGTCCGCACCGATCGCACTTCTCCCGCATCCAATTCCACCCGTCCACTCCCCCGAGATGAGGGCCGCCGCCAAGTAGTCCTCATCCAGGGAGTTAATCTTCCAGCGAGGAAACTTTTTCTCCTGTGGGCAAGAGTTTCGGACCCCTGTAGCTTCGTGCCTATAATTATATCTAATATGTAGGTGGTCCGACAGGGACTCAACCTCATCCACTCTCCAGTCCGAGAGGCGGACGCCAGCCGCCGACGTGCCCCACGTTAGATCTATGACGCTCGACCCCTGTGGTCGAACGCACGTAGGACAGCCAACCCGGTTCAGCAAACCCAGATCCAATCTATTGGCCCAGGCACAGAGCAACTCACCTCTCCGGTTACTCCTGCCTTCTGGGTCCCATCTGCTGGACCGGGCATTAAAGTCGCCAGCCACCAGCGCTGGGAGAGCGGGAAATGCTTCTAAAAGCTCCTCAAGCTCATTAAGGAGTCTACTAAACATAATTATGTTCTCGCTGGGAGGAAAGTAAACCGAGACTACCAGCGAGTCCCCCCATTTAACGGCTACATAGAAAAGGCCCCTACGCACAAGGCTACAGGGTCTTCTACTTTCGCCCACAAGCACCGCGGAGAGTGAGGTCCCTCCTAGGGATGAGAACCACCTCTCATCCCCCGGAGGAACCCACCATGGTTCCGCAATGATCGCCAGCTCTACTCTGTCCTCGCGCATGCGCTGTGCCAGCAAGTCCTGTGCACGGCGCGCGTGGTTTGTGTTGGTTTGTAGAACAGCAGAGAACATTGTCTATGGACTCTCCGCTGTTTCTACCACTATTGAGGTGCTCGGTACCCCTTGTTCCACCTCCATGTCTTCCTGTGACATTCCTCTATGGGTCTCTTTCCCTGTCACTACACTTCTCCTGTTTGTCATTGTCTCCGAACCACCATTTGGTGCCCTCACGAACACCTTGTCCACCCATTTCTTGGGAGGCACAACCGGGCACTCCCAGGAACCGGCTCGATGGTTAGTCTGTTTCCGGCCAGCATCTGTGCAAACCGGGCACGCCACCTTGTCCGTACATGCTTTGGCCACGTGGCCCGGCTTCCCACAGATGTAGCACAAGTCTGTCCTAGACTTTGTGGCCGGGCACGTTGCCACGACATGTCCTCGCGCAAGGCACCGGTGGCATGTGAGGGGCCGCTGCCTGAGTTCGTGCACTCTCACCTTTGTGAGTCCCACGTCTATTCTGCCCCTTTCCAGGGCCGCTCTGATAACAGGCATCGGAGCCGTGACAGTGGCCTCACCAAGTCTGCCCCTGCCAATCCTGATCTCTCCGACCTTAATGAGGTTGGGGTCCGTTCCAGATCGCACCTCCAAAAGTGCGTTCCTTATGACGGTACCATTGGCGTACGCGTCCAATCCCACCAGCCTCATGGTGCTCGTACGAAGGGGGCGGGTGATTTTTGCCCCTGGGACAGCATTCCTCAAGGCCTCCGCCACCCGGTCGGCCTTCGCATTTGCCCCTTTGCCTCGTACCTGCCATATAAAGGCACCTGTAAGTCCTCTCCTGCAGGACATGGTGCCAATTCCCAGGTCCTTCAGGTTGATTCCTTCCGTGGCCCGCATAAGTGCATCCCTGTACGTCGTCTCCTCGGTACAGGATAGGGAAATTGCAGCGACTTCTCTTTCCCTTTGCAACTTCCTCCTCCGTCGTTGCGCACGGTTTCTCCCCTTCCTTTTCTTCTTGGAGGGCGCCTGTACCAGCAAGGGTTGAGCGTCGTTGACTACATCCCTTGATGCAGCCAGGGAGAGTACATTAGCTTCTCTCCTCTGGACCCTCCTCCTCTTACGGCCAAGTACCTGGACAAAATCATCCTGCGGGGTTAGTGCCTTACCTACACTTACCTGCTTCGCAGGAGGTCTAGTGGACTCAGCACGGAGTGTGGGGCCCCTGTGCGGTCCACCAGCCCCAGTCGCTGCTCCACTCAGCGTCTGCTGCCGTTGTTGTTGCTGCTGCTGCTGTTGTCTCTGCGGCTGCGGCTGACGCTGCTGCTGTTGCCGCTGCGGCTGTTGGTGTAGCTGTTGCAGTACTTGCTGCAGTTGTTGCTGTTGTTGCTGCTGTACTTGCTGCAGCTGTTGCTGCACACTGCGGACAGCCTCCGCCAGTGCCTTCACCGACCCGTCTGAATGCCTTGCGTCCGGGGTCCTATCCTTCGTTTTGGTAACCAAGGGAGTTTCCATCCTCTTGATTACCCTTTTGAGGCGGGTGTTCTCCTCTGACACTTCCTTGTTGCGCAGCTCCATGGCTTTCAGTTCAGCCTTCAGCTGCGCAATTGTTTCCTTCGCCGACGGAGGATCATCTTCACAGTTTTGGAGCCTTACTCTCAGGGTCTTGAGTCCCTCCATAGTTATTCTATGGGTCCTTTTCATTACCCCCGAGATGTCTCCTTTGAGGTTCCGGCATCTCAGCCTAGCTCTTTCGGCATCGATGGAGGCCTCCTTTAGCGTGTCGATCACCCTACCAGTCTCCACCTGAGACAAGGCAGGGGTCTCCGCTCGTCCTCCTTCCCCCAGCACGGGCCAATCTAACACCGACTCATCCTCCTCGGACGAGTACACTACGGGCCTCGCACGCTTCGCCTTCCGCGTCTCCCGTTTGATGGTGAGTCCGGCAAAACGCATGCCTTCAGCCGCCCTAGCAGCCTTCTGCCACTCCTCCAGGTGGCCCTCATCCCTACCTGCTCTTCCTGACGCATTAGACACACCGCAGGCCAGGTCGCCTACCTGCGATGCACTTCCTGACGCATTATCCAGAGCTGGGGCCAGGTTGCCTACCCCAAACTCCTGGCAGTCGTTGGTTGACGACGGCGGGTGGCCTGCCCTACCACCACCTGACACCGCCGTGGCATGGGTATCCCTCCCATGCCCGCTTATTCCATTCGTCGTACTCATCATATTTTATTTTAATACAAGGGAGCCAGGCTCCCCAAGGGAAAGGAAAGGAACGGAAGGAAGCAATAGAGAGCAAAGAGTAGAAAAGAGAGTGATAGAAGAGTAAAGATAGGAATAGCCATACGAGAACATTCATACACCATTCATACAATCCCTTTTAGTCGCCTCATACGACAAGCAGGGAATACTGTGGGAGTATTCTAACCCCCTACCCACAGGGGGGACCCTGACGCAACCCTGACGCAACCCTAACGCAACCCTGACGCAACCCTGACGCAACCCTGACGCAACCCTGACGCAACCCTGACGCAACCCTGACGCAACCCTGACGCAACCCTGACGCAACCCTGACGCAACCCTGACGCAACCCTGACGCAACCCTGACGCAACCCTGACGCAACCCTGACGCAACCCTGACGCAACCCTTTTTTTTTTTTTTTTGTTTCGTCAGGAGGAAAAACCTTCATAGGCCCTCTGAGCCCGGTACTCAGAGGAGTGTCGGATTCAGCCCGCCTGGGAATGCTCCCAGGAACGGGTCGCCTACCGACTAAAAAACCTCCCGATTCTTATAACTAACGCGCTGAGAAAACAAGGTGGTGGGCGGGATTACACATATGCGTATTACAAATTCACCCACCACCCCTTCTCGGTGAGCCAGGCCGGTATTCGCCTTGCTCTCATTCATCCATACATCCACATTCACACCACTATAGCGCACTCGACAGGGGCCAACGAGCTCCTGGAGACGCAAAATACTCCCTGACTATATACATATTGGCCCGATTTCCACCCCATGGTGCTCTGACCGGGCCCACTCACCTTCGTTTATACGAACTACCGACTATAAAGGAGCGACGCTTGAGCCAGGCGCCGCCTGAGCTGCTCGGAGCCTTGCCCGAGGTGGCCGCACTGGAATCACTCTCCTATGCGGCCAATCGTTCGCGCTCCCATCCGCGTACGAACCCACACGCTCATTCACACATCCATCATCTGCACGCAACCGTTCCCTGCGCCTTTCAGCGTCCTCCTTTGCGCGCATAACCCGTCCAGCGAAGGTCCGAAAGGCCGCCCATCCTCCCGGGACAGTCAGGGAAACCCTGACTATCTCGGGAAGGGTTAGCTGACCTCCCCCATCGCGGCGATCAATTCATTCCTGGCATCCATCCACGCCGGGCAGTCGATCAGGGTGTGTTCCGCCGTATCCTCACTCCCCTCGCAGTGAAAACAACGTGGGGAGGGGATTTTCCTTATTCCATATAAATACGCCGAGAAACATCCATGACCGGTCATCAGCTGCGTGGTATGAAATGTCGTTCCGATAGAGAACGGCCTTCCAATCCACTCAGCCAACCATTCGGCAATGGCCGCCCTCGTGCGCACTCCCGTTGCCTCTGGGGACCCGATGAACTCTAGTTCCTCAGCCTTCCATGCCTCTATTGCCCTCCTTCTGGCAAGAGCACCCAATACAGCCTTAGCGCGCGGAGAAACAGGTTCCTCCGCGCCTCTAACGGCCGCATACGTCTCCGCCAGCTGGGGTGCCAAATGACCGAGAGGAATAATCCCCGCGATCATCATAGCCGCATGGAAGGAGATCGTCCTATAGGCACAACACACCCGGATCGCCACCTTCCTTTGGAGGCTCCGCACAGCCCGCCCGATTCGCGTATCCTCCACAATGGCGCGCCACCACACCGGTGCCCCATATAGGAGCACCGAGTGGATCACGCCGCTATAGAGGCGCCGCTTCCTCTCGCCCGGTCCGTGAAGGTTCGGAAGGAGCCTTCCAAGGTGCCGAAGGATACCCTCGGCTTTTGGAATTACGGCCTCAAAGTGGGGCCTGAACGACATTTTTGAGTCTACCACAATGCCCAGGTATTTCACACTGGTTCTGACCTCTACGCGAACCCCTCTAAGGCAAATCTTAGGGGGTGAGACATTCCTGCGTCTGCAGAAGGCAGAGGCAGGGAAGGCCATGGCCTCCGTCTTTTGTGGCGCCACTTTAAGGCCCAATCCCTCGATCTCCCTTACCAGGACTTCCAGGTCCTGCTCGGCGTTCACGATGGCCTGCGACAGGTCCCATCCCGATGACAGGAGGGCCGTGTCGTCCGCATAGCAGACGACACGGGAGCCACCTGGCATCGGGATTCGGAGGACACTGTCATAGGCAATGTTCCACAACGTAGGGCCCAAAACGGATCCCTGTGGGACCCCACAATACACCTGTCTTTTCACGACGCGTCCATACTTGTTCGTGTATGCTATGGCGCGTTTGTCCAGGTAACTCTTTATGATGTCCACTATGTAACGTGGAAATTTTCCACGCTCCATAGCCCTAACGATCACAGTCCACGGCAAGGAATTGAAGGCGTTCGAGATATCCAGACTCACCAGGATAACCACCTTCCCGATCCGCGTCGATGCCTCCACGAAGTTTTTAACATCGAGGACGGCATCCACAGTGGATCTTCCCGGCCTAAACCCATATTGTGATGACGACAGGGTACGAGTCTCCTCTAGATAGTTGTTGATCCGGCCAACGACTATCCGCTCGAATAGTTTCCCCAGTTCGCCAATCACGCATATGGGTCTATATGATCCCGATGAGTCCGGGGGCGCGTCCCTTTTCTTTTTGATAAGGACGAGCCTCGCTATCTTCCACGCTGTTGGGAACTTTCCTGTGCTAAGGCATGCAGAAAAGCACTGCGCCAACCCTTTCCCACAGTGTATCGACGCAGCACGCACAACCACACCCGGTATTCCATCCAGTCCAGGAGCCTTTCTTCCTCTTCCTTTTTTCCGGGCAGCAGCCAAGACCTCCTCTTCAGAGATAGTTACCTCCGATAGCGTAGGTTCCTGCGGCTCTTCAACTCCCGGTCCTCCTGGGAACAACTCACAGAGGATTTTTTCCAGTACCTCCTCCTCCATGGTTTCGGTTACTGGTGGGGCATATGGCCTTAGTTTCCCCAAGACCAGTTTGTAGGGTCTTCCCCATGGATCCTCCTCTATGGAGTCCAGCAGGTCCCTCCATGAGTTCCTCTTGGCCACTTTAATAGCCCTAGACAGTGCCCTCCTTGCGTCCCTTCGAGCGTCCAGGCACCGCACTATTTCATCGCCGTTCTTCTTTTTCTTCCTGGCCCTGGAAAGTTTCCTTACTGTGGTCGTCGCAACGGCCCTAAGGTTCGCTAGTTCGTCCGACCACCAGTAAGTACTTCTTCTACCACGGGTTTGTCCCCTTACCCGGGACATGGCCGTGTCGCACGCCTGTTTCAGTGTAGACTGTGCCCACTTCACCATCTTGTCCACACAGTCCGCACCGATCGCACTTCTCCCGCATCCAATTCCACCCGTCCACTCCCCCGAGATGAGGGCCGCCGCCAAGTAGTCCTCATCCAGGGAGTTAATCTTCCAGCGAGGAAACTTTTTCTCCTGTGGGCAAGAGTTTCGGACCCCTGTAGCTTCGTGCCTATAATTATATCTAATATGTAGGTGGTCCGACAGGGACTCAACCTCATCCACTCTCCAGTCCGAGAGGCGGACGCCAGCCGCCGACGTGCCCCACGTTAGATCTATGACGCTCGACCCCTGTGGTCGAACGCACGTAGGACAGCCAACCCGGTTCAGCAAACCCAGATCCAATCTATTGGCCCAGGCACAGAGCAACTCACCTCTCCGGTTACTCCTGCCTTCTGGGTCCCATCTGCTGGACCGGGCATTAAAGTCGCCAGCCACCAGCGCTGGGAGAGCGGGAAATGCTTCTAAAAGCTCCTCAAGCTCATTAAGGAGTCTACTAAACATAATTATGTTCTCGCTGGGAGGAAAGTAAACCGAGACTACCAGCGAGTCCCCCCATTTAACGGCTACATAGAAAAGGCCCCTACGCACAAGGCTACAGGGTCTTCTACTTTCGCCCACAAGCACCGCGGAGAGTGAGGTCCCTCCTAGGGATGAGAACCACCTCTCATCCCCCGGAGGAACCCACCATGGTTCCGCAATGATCGCCAGCTCTACTCTGTCCTCGCGCATGCGCTGTGCCAGCAAGTCCTGTGCACGGCGCGCGTGGTTTGTGTTGGTTTGTAGAACAGCAGAGAACATTGTCTATGGACTCTCCGCTGTTTCTACCACTATTGAGGTGCTCGGTACCCCTTGTTCCACCTCCATGTCTTCCTGTGACATTCCTCTATGGGTCTCTTTCCCTGTCACTACACTTCTCCTGTTTGTCATTGTCTCCGAACCACCATTTGGTGCCCTCACGAACACCTTGTCCACCCATTTCTTGGGAGGCACAACCGGGCACTCCCAGGAACCGGCTCGATGGTTAGTCTGTTTCCGGCCAGCATCTGTGCAAACCGGGCACGCCACCTTGTCCGTACATGCTTTGGCCACGTGGCCCGGCTTCCCACAGATGTAGCACAAGTCTGTCCTAGACTTTGTGGCCGGGCACGTTGCCACGACATGTCCTCGCGCAAGGCACCGGTGGCATGTGAGGGGCCGCTGCCTGAGTTCGTGCACTCTCACCTTTGTGAGTCCCACGTCTATTCTGCCCCTTTCCAGGGCCGCTCTGATAACAGGCATCGGAGCCGTGACAGTGGCCTCACCAAGTCTGCCCCTGCCAATCCTGATCTCTCCGACCTTAATGAGGTTGGGGTCCGTTCCAGATCGCACCTCCAAAAGTGCGTTCCTTATGACGGTACCATTGGCGTACGCGTCCAATCCCACCAGCCTCATGGTGCTCGTACGAAGGGGGCGGGTGATTTTTGCCCCTGGGACAGCATTCCTCAAGGCCTCCGCCACCCGGTCGGCCTTCGCATTTGCCCCTTTGCCTCGTACCTGCCATATAAAGGCACCTGTAAGTCCTCTCCTGCAGGACATGGTGCCAATTCCCAGGTCCTTCAGGTTGATTCCTTCCGTGGCCCGCATAAGTGCATCCCTGTACGTCGTCTCCTCGGTACAGGATAGGGAAATTGCAGCGACTTCTCTTTCCCTTTGCAACTTCCTCCTCCGTCGTTGCGCACGGTTTCTCCCCTTCCTTTTCTTCTTGGAGGGCGCCTGTACCAGCAAGGGTTGAGCGTCGTTGACTACATCCCTTGATGCAGCCAGGGAGAGTACATTAGCTTCTCTCCTCTGGACCCTCCTCCTCTTACGGCCAAGTACCTGGACAAAATCATCCTGCGGGGTTAGTGCCTTACCTACACTTACCTGCTTCGCAGGAGGTCTAGTGGACTCAGCACGGAGTGTGGGGCCCCTGTGCGGTCCACCAGCCCCAGTCGCTGCTCCACTCAGCGTCTGCTGCCGTTGTTGTTGCTGCTGCTGCTGTTGTCTCTGCGGCTGCGGCTGACGCTGCTGCTGTTGCCGCTGCGGCTGTTGGTGTAGCTGTTGCAGTACTTGCTGCAGTTGTTGCTGTTGTTGCTGCTGTACTTGCTGCAGCTGTTGCTGCACACTGCGGACAGCCTCCGCCAGTGCCTTCACCGACCCGTCTGAATGCCTTGCGTCCGGGGTCCTATCCTTCGTTTTGGTAACCAAGGGAGTTTCCATCCTCTTGATTACCCTTTTGAGGCGGGTGTTCTCCTCTGACACTTCCTTGTTGCGCAGCTCCATGGCTTTCAGTTCAGCCTTCAGCTGCGCAATTGTTTCCTTCGCCGACGGAGGATCATCTTCACAGTTTTGGAGCCTTACTCTCAGGGTCTTGAGTCCCTCCATAGTTATTCTATGGGTCCTTTTCATTACCCCCGAGATGTCTCCTTTGAGGTTCCGGCATCTCAGCCTAGCTCTTTCGGCATCGATGGAGGCCTCCTTTAGCGTGTCGATCACCCTACCAGTCTCCACCTGAGACAAGGCAGGGGTCTCCGCTCGTCCTCCTTCCCCCAGCACGGGCCAATCTAACACCGACTCATCCTCCTCGGACGAGTACACTACGGGCCTCGCACGCTTCGCCTTCCGCGTCTCCCGTTTGATGGTGAGTCCGGCAAAACGCATGCCTTCAGCCGCCCTAGCAGCCTTCTGCCACTCCTCCAGGTGGCCCTCATCCCTACCTGCTCTTCCTGACGCATTAGACACACCGCAGGCCAGGTCGCCTACCTGCGATGCACTTCCTGACGCATTATCCAGAGCTGGGGCCAGGTTGCCTACCCCAAACTCCTGGCAGTCGTTGGTTGACGACGGCGGGTGGCCTGCCCTACCACCACCTGACACCGCCGTGGCATGGGTATCCCTCCCATGCCCGCTTATTCCATTCGTCGTACTCATCATATTTTATTTTAATACAAGGGAGCCAGGCTCCCCAAGGGAAAGGAAAGGAACGGAAGGAAGCAATAGAGAGCAAAGAGTAGAAAAGAGAGTGATAGAAGAGTAAAGATAGGAATAGCCATACGAGAACATTCATACACCATTCATACAATCCCTTTTAGTCGCCTCATACGACAAGCAGGGAATACTGTGGGAGTATTCTAACCCCCTACCCACAGGGGGAACCCTGACGCAACCCTGACGCAACCCTGACGCAACCCTGACGCAACCCTGACGCAACCCTGACGCAACCCTGACGCAACCCTGACGCAACCCTTTTTTTTTTTTTTTTTTTTTTTTTTTTTGTTTCGTCAGGAGGAAAAACCTTCATAGGCCCTCTGAGCCCGGTACTCAGAGGAGTGTCGGATTCAGCCCGCCTGGGAATGCTCCCAGGAACGGGTCGCCTACCGACTAAAAAACCTCGCGATTCTTATAACTAACGCGCTGAGAAAACAAGGTGGTGGGCGGGATTACACATATGCGTATTACAAATTCACCCACCACCCCTTCTCGGTGAGCCAGGCCGGTATTCGCCTTGCTCTCATTCATCCATACATCCACATTCACACCACTATAGCGCACTCGACAGGGGCCAACGAGCTCCTGGAGACGCAAAATACTCCCTGACTATATACATATTGGCCCGATTTCCACCCCATGGTGCTCTAACCGGGCCCACTCACCTTCGTTTATACGAACTACCGACTATAAAGGAGCGACGCTTGAGCCAGGCGCCGCCTGAGCTGCTCGGAGCCTTGCCCGAGGTGGCCGCACTGGAATCACTCTCCTATGCGGCCAATCGTTCGCGCTCCCATCCGCGTACGAACCCACACGCTCATTCACACATCCATCATCTGCACGCAACCGTTCCCTGCGCCTTTCAGCGTCCTCCTTTGCGCGCATAACCCGTCCAGCGAAGGTCCGAAAGGCCGCCCATCCTCCCGGGACAGTCAGGGAAACCCTGACTATCTCGGGAAGGGTTAGCTGACCTCCCCCCATCGCGGCGATCAATTCATTCCTGGCATCCATCCACGCCGGGCAGTCGATCAGGGTGTGTTCCGCCGTATCCTCACTCCCCTCGCAGTGAAAACAACGTGGGGAGGGGATTTTCCTTATTCCATATAAATACGCCGAGAAACATCCATGACCGGTCATCAGCTGCGTGGTATGAAATGTCGTTCCGATAGAGAACGGCCTTCCAATCCACTCAGCCAACCATTCGGCAATGGCCGCCCTCGTGCGCACTCCCGTTGCCTCTGGGGACCCGATGAACTCTAGTTCCTCAGCCTTCCATGCCTCCATTGCCCTCCTTCTGGCAAGAGCACCCAATACAGCCTTAGCGCGCGGAGAAACAGGTTCCTCCGCGCCTCCAACGGCCGCATACGTCTCCGCCAGCTGGGGTGCCAAATGACCGAGAGGAATAATCCCCGCGATCATCATAGCCGCATGGAAGGAGATCGTCCTATAGGCACAACACACCCGGATCGCCACCTTCCTTTGGAGGCTCCGCACAGCCCGCCCGATTCGCGTATCCTCCACAATGGCGCGCCACCACACCGGTGCCCCATATAGGAGCACCGAGTGGATCACGCCGCTATAGAGGCGCCGCTTCCTCTCGCCCGGTCCGTGAAGGTTCGGAAGAAGCCTTCCAAGGTGCCGAAGGATACCCTCGGCTTTTGGAATTACGGCCTCAAAGTGGGGCCTGAACGACATTTTTGAGTCTACCACAATGCCCAGGTATTTCACACTGGTTCTGACCTCTACGCGAACCCCTCTAAGGCAAATCTTAGGGGGTGAGACATTCCTGCGTCTGCAGAAGGCAGAGGCAGGGAAGGCCATGGCCTCCGTCTTTTGTGGCGCCACTTTAAGGCCCAATCCCTCGATCTCCCTTACCAGGACTTCCAGGTCCTGCTCGGCGTTCACGATGGCCTGCGACAGGTCCCATCCCGATGACAGGAGGGCCGTGTCGTCCGCATAGCAGACGACACGGGAGCCACCTGGCATCGGGATTCGGAGGACACTGTCATAGGCAATGTTCCACAACGTAGGGCCCAAAACGGATCCCTGTGGGACCCCACAATACACCTGTCTTTTCACGACGCGTCCATACTTGTTCGTGTATGCTATGGCGCGTTTGTCCAGATAACTCTTTATGATGTCCACTATGTAACGTGGAAATTTTCCACGCTCCATAGCCCTAACGATCACAGTCCACGGCAAGGAATTGAAGGCGTTCGAGATATCCAGACTCACCAGGATAACCACCTTCCCGATCCGCGTCGATGCCTCCACGAAGTTTTTAACATCGAGGACGGCATCCACAGTGGATCTTCCCGGCCTAAACCCATATTGTGATGACGACAGGGTACGAGTCTCCTCTAGATAGTTGTTGATCCGGCCAACGACTATCCGCTCGAATAGTTTCCCCAGTTCGCCAATCACGCATATGGGTCTATATGATCCCGATGAGTCCGGGGGCGCGTCCCTTTTCTTTTTGATAAGGACGAGCCTCGCTATCTTCCACGCTGTTGGGAACTTTCCTGTGCTAAGGCATGCAGAAAAGCACTGCGCCAACCCTTTCCCACAGTGTATCGACGCAGCACGCACAACCACACCCGGTATTCCATCCAGTCCAGGAGCCTTTCTTCCTCTTCCTTTTTTCCGGGCAGCAGCCAAGACCTCCTCTTCAGAGATAGTTACCTCCGATAGCGTAGGTTCCTGCGGCTCTTCAACTCCCGGTCCTCCTGGGAACAACTCACAGAGGATTTTTTCCAGTACCTCCTCCTCCATGGTTTCGGTTACTGGTGGGGCATATGGCCTTAGTTTCCCCAAGACCAGTTTGTAGGGTCTTCCCCATGGATCCTCCTCTATGGAGTCCAGCAGGTCCCTCCATGAGTTCCTCTTGGCCACTTTAATAGCCCTAGACAGTGCCCTCCTTGCGTCCCTTCGAGCGTCCAGGCACCGCACTATTTCATCGCCGTTCTTCTTTTTCTTCCTGGCCCTGGAAAGTTTCCTTACTGTGGTCGTCGCAACGGCCCTAAGGTTCGCTAGTTCGTCCGACCATCAGTAAGTACTTCTTCTACCACGGGTTTGTCCCCTTACCCGGGACATGGCCGTGTCGCACGCCTGTTTCAGTGTAGACTGTGCCCACTTCACCATCTTGTCCACACAGTCCGCACCGATCGCACTTCTCCCGCATCCAATTCCACCCGTCCACTCCCCCGAGATGAGGGCCGCCGCCAAGTAGTCCTCATCCAGGGAGTTAATCTTCCAGCGAGGAAACTTTTTCTCCTGTGGGCAAGAGTTTCGGACCCCTGTAGCTTCGTGCCTATAATTATATCTAATATGTAGGTGGTCCGACAGGGACTCAACCTCATCCACTCTCCAGTCCGAGAGGCGGACGCCAGCCGCCGACGTGCCCCACGTTAGATCTATGACGCTCGACCCCTGTGGTCGAACGCACGTAGGACAGCCAACCCGGTTCAGCAAACCCAGATCCAATCTATTGGCCCAGGCACAGAGCAACTCACCTCTCCGGTTACTCCTGCCTTCTGGGTCCCATCTGCTGGACCGGGCATTAAAGTCGCCAGCCACCAGCGCTGGGAGAGCGGGAAATGCTTCTAAAAGCTCCTCAAGCTCATTAAGGAGTCTACTAAACATAATTATGTTCTCGCTGGGAGGAAAGTAAACCGAGACTACCAGCGAGTCCCCCCATTTAACGGCTACATAGAAAAGGCCCCTACGCACAAGGCTACAGGGTCTTCTACTTTCGCCCACAAGCACCGCGGAGAGTGAGGTCCCTCCTAGGGATGAGAACCACCTCTCATCCCCCGGAGGAACCCACCATGGTTCCGCAATGATCGCCAGCTCTACTCTGTCCTCGCGCATGCGCTGTGCCAGCAAGTCCTGTGCACGGCGCGCGTGGTTTGTGTTGGTTTGTAGAACAGCAGAGAACATTGTCTATGGACTCTCCGCTGTTTCTACCACTATTGAGGTGCTCGGTACCCCTTGTTCCACCTCCATGTCTTCCTGTGACATTCCTCTATGGGTCTCTTTCCCTGTCACTACACTTCTCCTGTTTGTCATTGTCTCCGAACCACCATTTGGTGCCCTCACGAACACCTTGTCCACCCATTTCTTGGGAGGCACAACCGGGCACTCCCAGGAACCGGCTCGATGGTTAGTCTGTTTCCGGCCAGCATCTGTGCAAACCGGGCACGCCACCTTGTCCGTACATGCTTTGGCCACGTGGCCCGGCTTCCCACAGATGTAGCACAAGTCTGTCCTAGACTTTGTGGCCGGGCACGTTGCCACGACATGTCCTCGCGCAAGGCACCGGTGGCATGTGAGGGGCCGCTGCCTGAGTTCGTGCACTCTCACCTTTGTGAGTCCCACGTCTATTCTGCCCCTTTCCAGGGCCGCTCTGATAACAGGCATCGGAGCCGTGACAGTGGCCTCACCAAGTCTGCCCCTGCCAATCCTGATCTCTCCGACCTTAATGAGGTTGGGGTCCGTTCCAGATCGCACCTCCAAAAGTGCGTTCCTTATGACGGTACCATTGGCGTACGCGTCCAATCCCACCAGCCTCATGGTGCTCGTACGAAGGGGGCGGGTGATTTTTGCCCCTGGGACAGCATTCCTCAAGGCCTCCGCCACCCGGTCGGCCTTCGCATTTGCCCCTTTGCCTCGTACCTGCCATATAAAGGCACCTGTAAGTCCTCTCCTGCAGGACATGGTGCCAATTCCCAGGTCCTTCAGGTTGATTCCTTCCGTGGCCCGCATAAGTGCATCCCTGTACGTCGTCTCCTCGGTACAGGATAGGGAAATTGCAGCGACTTCTCTTTCCCTTTGCAACTTCCTCCTCCGTCGTTGCGCACGGTTTCTCCCCTTCCTTTTCTTCTTGGAGGGCGCCTGTACCAGCAAGGGTTGAGCGTCGTTGACTACATCCCTTGATGCAGCCAGGGAGAGTACATTAGCTTCTCTCCTCTGGACCCTCCTCCTCTTACGGCCAAGTACCTGGACAAAATCATCCTGCGGGGTTAGTGCCTTACCTACACTTACCTGCTTCGCAGGAGGTCTAGTGGACTCAGCACGGAGTGTGGGGCCCCTGTGCGGTCCACCAGCCCCAGTCGCTGCTCCACTCAGCGTCTGCTGCCGTTGTTGTTGCTGCTGCTGCTGTTGTCTCTGCGGCTGCGGCTGACGCTGCTGCTGTTGCCGCTGCGGCTGTTGGTGTAGCTGTTGCAGTACTTGCTGCAGTTGTTGCTGTTGTTGCTGCTGTACTTGCTGCAGCTGTTGCTGCACACTGCGGACAGCCTCCGCCAGTGCCTTCACCGACCCGTCTGAATGCCTTGCGTCCGGGGTCCTATCCTTCGTTTTGGTAACCAAGGGAGTTTCCATCCTCTTGATTACCCTTTTGAGGCGGGTGTTCTCCTCTGACACTTCCTTGTTGCGCAGCTCCATGGCTTTCAGTTCAGCCTTCAGCTGCGCAATTGTTTCCTTCGCCGACGGAGGATCATCTTCACAGTTTTGGAGCCTTACTCTCAGGGTCTTGAGTCCCTCCATAGTTATTCTATGGGTCCTTTTCATTACCCCCGAGATGTCTCCTTTGAGGTTCCGGCATCTCAGCCTAGCTCTTTCGGCATCGATGGAGGCCTCCTTTAGCGTGTCGATCACCCTACCAGTCTCCACCTGAGACAAGGCAGGGGTCTCCGCTCGTCCTCCTTCCCCCAGCACGGGCCAATCTAACACCGACTCATCCTCCTCGGACGAGTACACTACGGGCCTCGCACGCTTCGCCTTCCGCGTCTCCCGTTTGATGGTGAGTCCGGCAAAACGCATGCCTTCAGCCGCCCTAGCAGCCTTCTGCCACTCCTCCAGGTGGCCCTCATCCCTACCTGCTCTTCCTGACGCATTAGACACACCGCAGGCCAGGTCGCCTACCTGCGATGCACTTCCTGACGCATTATCCAGAGCTGGGGCCAGGTTGCCTACCCCAAACTCCTGGCAGTCGTTGGTTGACGACGGCGGGTGGCCTGCCCTACCACCACCTGACACCGCCGTGGCATGGGTATCCCTCCCATGCCCGCTTATTCCATTCGTCGTACTCATCATATTTTATTTTAATACAAGGGAGCCAGGCTCCCCAAGGGAAAGGAAAGGAACGGAAGGAAGCAATAGAGAGCAAAGAGTAGAAAAGAGAGTGATAGAAGAGTAAAGATAGGAATAGCCATACGAGAACATTCATACACCATTCATACAATCCCTTTTAGTCGCCTCATACGACAAGCAGGGAATACTGTGGGAGTATTCTAACCCCCTACCCACAGGGGGGACCCTGACGCAACCCTGACGCAACCCTGACGCAACCCTGACGCAACCCTGACGCAACCCTGACGCAACCCTGACGCAACCCTGACGCAACCCTGACGCAACCCTGACGCAACCCTGACGCAACCCTGACGCAACCCTGACGCAACCCTGACGCAACCCTGACGCAACCCTGACGCAACCCTGACGCAACCCTGACGCAACCCTTTTTTTTTTTTTTTTTTTTTTTTTTGTTTCGTCAGGAGGAAAAACCTTCATAGGCCCTCTGAGCCCGGTACTCAGAGGAGTGTCGGATTCAGCCCGCCTGGGAATGCTCCCAGGAACGGGTCGCCTACCGACTAAAAAACCTCCCGATTCTTATAACTAACGCGCTGAGAAAACAAGGTGGTGGGCGGGATTACACATATGCGTATTACAAATTCACCCACCACCCCTTCTCGGTGAGCCAGGCCGGTATTCGCCTTGCTCTCATTCATCCATACATCCACATTCACACCACTATAGCGCACTCGACAGGGGCCAACGAGCTCCTGGAGACGCAAAATACTCCCTGACTATATACATATTGGCCCGATTTCCACCCCATGGTGCTCTGACCGGGCCCACTCACCTTCGTTTATACGAACTACCGACTATAAAGGAGCGACGCTTGAGCCAGGCGCCGCCTGAGCTGCTCGGAGCCTTGCCCGAGGTGGCCGCACTGGAATCACTCTCCTATGCGGCCAATCGTTCGCGCTCCCATCCGCGTACGAACCCACACGCTCATTCACACATCCATCATCTGCACGCAACCGTTCCCTGCGCCTTTCAGCGTCCTCCTTTGCGCGCATAACCCGTCCAGCGAAGGTCCGAAAGGCCGCCCATCCTCCCGGGACAGTCAGGGAAACCCTGACTATCTCGGGAAGGGTTAGCTGACCTCCCCCCATCGCGGCGATCAATTCATTCCTGGCATCCATCCACGCCGGGCAGTCGATCAGGGTGTGTTCCGCCGTATCCTCACTCCCCTCGCAGTGAAAACAACGTGGGGAGGGGATTTTCCTTATTCCATATAAATACGCCGAGAAACATCCATGACCGGTCATCAGCTGCGTGGTATGAAATGTCGTTCCGATAGAGAACGGCCTTCCAATCCACTCAGCCAACCATTCGGCAATGGCCGCCCTCGTGCGCACTCCCGTTGCCTCTGGGGACCCGATGAACTCTAGTTCCTCAGCCTTCCATGCCTCTATTGCCCTCCTTCTGGCAAGAGCACCCAATACAGCCTTAGCGCGCGGAGAAACAGGTTCCTCCGCGCCTCCAACGGCCGCATACGTCTCCGCCAGCTGGGGTGCCAAATGACCGAGAGGAATAATCCCCGCGATCATCATAGCCGCATGGAAGGAGATCGTCCTATAGGCACAACACACCCGGATCGCCACCTTCCTTTGGAGGCTCCGCACAGCCCGCCCGATTCGCGTATCCTCCACAATGGCGCGCCACCACACCGGTGCCCCATATAGGAGCACCGAGTGGATCACGCCGCTATAGAGGCGCCGCTTCCTCTCGCCCGGTCCGTGAAGGTTCGGAAGGAGCCTTCCAAGGTGCCGAAGGATACCCTCGGCTTTTGGAATTACGGCCTCAAAGTGGGGCCTGAACGACATTTTTGAGTCTACCACAATGCCCAGGTATTTCACACTGGTTCTGACCTCTACGCGAACCCCTCTAAGGCAAATCTTAGGGGGTGAGACATTCCTGCGTCTGCAGAAGGCAGAGGCAGGGAAGGCCATGGCCTCCGTCTTTTGTGGCGCCACTTTAAGGCCCAATCCCTCGATCTCCCTTACCAGGACTTCCAGGTCCTGCTCGGCGTTCACGATGGCCTGCGACAGGTCCCATCCCGATGACAGGAGGGCCGTGTCGTCCGCATAGCAGACGACACGGGAGCCACCTGGCATCGGGATTCGGAGGACACTGTCATAGGCAATGTTCCACAACGTAGGGCCCAAAACGGATCCCTGTGGGACCCCACAATACACCTGTCTTTTCACGACGCGTCCATACTTGTTCGTGTATGCTATGGCGCGTTTGTCCAGGTAACTCTTTATGATGTCCACTATGTAACGTGGAAATTTTCCACGCTCCATAGCCCTAACGATCACAGTCCACGGCAAGGAATTGAAGGCGTTCGAGATATCCAGACTCACCAGGATAACCACCTTCCCGATCCGCGTCGATGCCTCCACGAAGTTTTTAACATCGAGGACGGCATCCACAGTGGATCTTCCCGGCCTAAACCCATATTGTGATGACGACAGGGTACGAGTCTCCTCTAGATAGTTGTTGATCCGGCCAACGACTATCCGCTCGAATAGTTTCCCCAGTTCGCCAATCACGCATATGGGTCTATATGATCCCGATGAGTCCGGGGGCGCGTCCCTTTTCTTTTTGATAAGGACGAGCCTCGCTATCTTCCACGCTGTTGGGAACTTTCCTGTGCTAAGGCATGCAGAAAAGCACTGCGCCAACCCTTTCCCACAGTGTATCGACGCAGCACGCACAACCACACCCGGTATTCCATCCAGTCCAGGAGCCTTTCTTCCTCTTCCTTTTTTCCGGGCAGCAGCCAAGACCTCCTCTTCAGAGATAGTTACCTCCGATAGCGTAGGTTCCTGCGGCTCTTCAACTCCCGGTCCTCCTGGGAACAACTCACAGAGGATTTTTTCCAGTACCTCCTCCTCCATGGTTTCGGTTACTGGTGGGGCATATGGCCTTAGTTTCCCCAAGACCAGTTTGTAGGGTCTTCCCCATGGATCCTCCTCTATGGAGTCCAGCAGGTCCCTCCATGAGTTCCTCTTGGCCACTTTAATAGCCCTAGACAGTGCCCTCCTTGCGTCCCTTCGAGCGTCCAGGCACCGCACTATTTCATCGCCGTTCTTCTTTTTCTTCCTGGCCCTGGAAAGTTTCCTTACTGTGGTCGTCGCAACGGCCCTAAGGTTCGCTAGTTCGTCCGACCACCAGTAAGTACTTCTTCTACCACGGGTTTGTCCCCTTACCCGGGACATGGCCGTGTCGCACGCCTGTTTCAGTGTAGACTGTGCCCACTTCACCATCTTGTCCACACAGTCCGCACCGATCGCACTTCTCCCGCATCCAATTCCACCCGTCCACTCCCCCGAGATGAGGGCCGCCGCCAAGTAGTCCTCATCCAGGGAGTTAATCTTCCAGCGAGGAAACTTTTTCTCCTGTGGGCAAGAGTTTCGGACCCCTGTAGCTTCGTGCCTATAATTATATCTAATATGTAGGTGGTCCGACAGGGACTCAACCTCATCCACTCTCCAGTCCGAGAGGCGGACGCCAGCCGCCGACGTGCCCCACGTTAGATCTATGACGCTCGACCCCTGTGGTCGAACGCACGTAGGACAGCCAACCCGGTTCAGCAAACCCAGATCCAATCTATTGGCCCAGGCACAGAGCAACTCACCTCTCCGGTTACTCCTGCCTTCTGGGTCCCATCTGCTGGACCGGGCATTAAAGTCGCCAGCCACCAGCGCTGGGAGAGCGGGAAATGCTTCTAAAAGCTCCTCAAGCTCATTAAGGAGTCTACTAAACATAATTATGTTCTCGCTGGGAGGAAAGTAAACCGAGACTACCAGCGAGTCCCCCATTTAACGGCTACATAGAAAAGGCCCCTACGCACAAGGCTACAGGGTCTTCTACTTTCGCCCACAAGCACCGCGGAGAGTGAGGTCCCTCCTAGGGATGAGAACCACCTCTCATCCCCCGGAGGAACCCACCATGGTTCCGCAATGATCGCCAGCTCTACTCTGTCCTCGCGCATGCGCTGTGCCAGCAAGTCCTGTGCACGGCGCGCGTGGTTTGTGTTGGTTTGTAGAACAGCAGAGAACATTGTCTATGGACTCTCCGCTGTTTCTACCACTATTGAGGTGCTCGGTACCCCTTGTTCCACCTCCATGTCTTCCTGTGACATTCCTCTATGGGTCTCTTTCCCTGTCACTACACTTCTCCTGTTTGTCATTGTCTCCGAACCACCATTTGGTGCCCTCACGAACACCTTGTCCACCCATTTCTTGGGAGGCACAACCGGGCACTCCCAGGAACCGGCTCGATGGTTAGTCTGTTTCCGGCCAGCATCTGTGCAAACCGGGCACGCCACCTTGTCCGTACATGCTTTGGCCACGTGGCCCGGCTTCCCACAGATGTAGCACAAGTCTGTCCTAGACTTTGTGGCCGGGCACGTTGCCACGACATGTCCTCGCGCAAGGCACCGGTGGCATGTGAGGGGCCGCTGCCTGAGTTCGTGCACTCTCACCTTTGTGAGTCCCACGTCTATTCTGCCCCTTTCCAGGGCCGCTCTGATAACAGGCATCGGAGCCGTGACAGTGGCCTCACCAAGTCTGCCCCTGCCAATCCTGATCTCTCCGACCTTAATGAGGTTGGGGTCCGTTCCAGATCGCACCTCCAAAAGTGCGTTCCTTATGACGGTACCATTGGCGTACGCGTCCAATCCCACCAGCCTCATGGTGCTCGTACGAAGGGGGCGGGTGATTTTTGCCCCTGGGACAGCATTCCTCAAGGCCTCCGCCACCCGGTCGGCCTTCGCATTTGCCCCTTTGCCTCGTACCTGCCATATAAAGGCACCTGTAAGTCCTCTCCTGCAGGACATGGTGCCAATTCCCAGGTCCTTCAGGTTGATTCCTTCCGTGGCCCGCATAAGTGCATCCCTGTACGTCGTCTCCTCGGTACAGGATAGGGAAATTGCAGCGACTTCTCTTTCCCTTTGCAACTTCCTCCTCCGTCGTTGCGCACGGTTTCTCCCCTTCCTTTTCTTCTTGGAGGGCGCCTGTACCAGCAAGGGTTGAGCGTCGTTGACTACATCCCTTGATGCAGCCAGGGAGAGTACATTAGCTTCTCTCCTCTGGACCCTCCTCCTCTTACGGCCAAGTACCTGGACAAAATCATCCTGCGGGGTTAGTGCCTTACCTACACTTACCTGCTTCGCAGGAGGTCTAGTGGACTCAGCACGGAGTGTGGGGCCCCTGTGCGGTCCACCAGCCCCAGTCGCTGCTCCACTCAGCGTCTGCTGCCGTTGTTGTTGCTGCTGCTGCTGTTGTCTCTGCGGCTGCGGCTGACGCTGCTGCTGTTGCCGCTGCGGCTGTTGGTGTAGCTGTTGCAGTACTTGCTGCAGTTGTTGCTGTTGTTGCTGCTGTACTTGCTGCAGCTGTTGCTGCACACTGCGGACAGCCTCCGCCAGTGCCTTCACCGACCCGTCTGAATGCCTTGCGTCCGGGGTCCTATCCTTCGTTTTGGTAACCAAGGGAGTTTCCATCCTCTTGATTACCCTTTTGAGGCGGGTGTTCTCCTCTGACACTTCCTTGTTGCGCAGCTCCATGGCTTTCAGTTCAGCCTTCAGCTGCGCAATTGTTTCCTTCGCCGACGGAGGATCATCTTCACAGTTTTGGAGCCTTACTCTCAGGGTCTTGAGTCCCTCCATAGTTATTCTATGGGTCCTTTTCATTACCCCCGAGATGTCTCCTTTGAGGTTCCGGCATCTCAGCCTAGCTCTTTCGGCATCGATGGAGGCCTCCTTTAGCGTGTCGATCACCCTACCAGTCTCCACCTGAGACAAGGCAGGGGTCTCCGCTCGTCCTCCTTCCCCCAGCACGGGCCAATCTAACACCGACTCATCCTCCTCGGACGAGTACACTACGGGCCTCGCACGCTTCGCCTTCCGCGTCTCCCGTTTGATGGTGAGTCCGGCAAAACGCATGCCTTCAGCCGCCCTAGCAGCCTTCTGCCACTCCTCCAGGTGGCCCTCATCCCTACCTGCTCTTCCTGACGCATTAGACACACCGCAGGCCAGGTCGCCTACCTGCGATGCACTTCCTGACGCATTATCCAGAGCTGGGGCCAGGTTGCCTACCCCAAACTCCTGGCAGTCGTTGGTTGACGACGGCGGGTGGCCTGCCCTACCACCACCTGACACCGCCGTGGCATGGGTATCCCTCCCATGCCCGCTTATTCCATTCGTCGTACTCATCATATTTTATTTTAATACAAGGGAGCCAGGCTCCCCAAGGGAAAGGAAAGGAACGGAAGGAAGCAATAGAGAGCAAAGAGTAGAAAAGAGAGTGATAGAAGAGTAAAGATAGGAATAGCCATACGAGAACATTCATACACCATTCATACAATCCCTTTTAGTCGCCTCATACGACAAGCAGGGAATACTGTGGGAGTATTCTAACCCCCTACCCACAGGGGGAACCCTGACGCAACCCTGACGCAACCCTGACGCAACCCTGACGCAACCCTGACGCAACCCTGACGCAACCCTGACGCAACCCTGACGCAACCCTTTCTTTTTTTTTTTTTTTTTTTTTTTTTTTTGTTTCGTCAGGAGGAAAAACCTTCATAGGCCCTCTGAGCCCGGTACTCAGAGGAGTGTCGGATTCAGCCCGCCTGGGAATGCTCCCAGGAACGGGTCGCCTACCGACTAAAAAACCTCCCGATTCTTATAACTAACGCGCTGAGAAAACAAGGTGGTGGGCGGGATTACACATATGCGTATTACAAATTCACCCACCACCCCTTCTCGGTGAGCCAGGCCGGTATTCGCCTTGCTCTCATTCATCCATACATCCACATTCACACCACTATAGCGCACTCGACAGGGGCCAACGAGCTCCTGGAGACGCAAAATACTCCCTGACTATATACATATTGGCCCGATTTCCACCCCATGGTGCTCTGACCGGGCCCACTCACCTTCGTTTATACGAACTACCGACTATAAAGGAGCGACGCTTGAGCCAGGCGCCGCCTGAGCTGCTCGGAGCCTTGCCCGAGGTGGCCGCACTGGAATCACTCTCCTATGCGGCCAATCGTTCGCGCTCCCATCCGCGTACGAACCCACACGCTCATTCACACATCCATCATCTGCACGCAACCGTTCCCTGCGCCTTTCAGCGTCCTCCTTTGCGCGCATAACCCGTCCAGCGAAGGTCCGAAAGGCCGCCCATCCTCCCGGGACAGTCAGGGAAACCCTGACTATCTCGGGAAGGGTTAGCTGACCTCCCCCCATCGCGGCGATCAATTCATTCCTGGCATCCATCCACGCCGGGCAGTCGATCAGGGTGTGTTCCGCCGTATCCTCACTCCCCTCGCAGTGAAAACAACGTGGGGAGGGGATTTTCCTTATTCCATATAAATACGCCGAGAAACATCCATGACCGGTCATCAGCTGCGTGGTATGAAATGTCGTTCCGATAGAGAACGGCCTTCCAATCCACTCAGCCAACCATTCGGCAATGGCCGCCCTCGTGCGCACTCCCGTTGCCTCTGGGGACCCGATGAACTCTAGTTCCTCAGCCTTCCATGCCTCTATTGCCCTCCTTCTGGCAAGAGCACCCAATACAGCCTTAGCGCGCGGAGAAACAGGTTCCTCCGCGCCTCTAACGGCCGCATACGTCTCCGCCAGCTGGGGTGCCAAATGACCGAGAGGAATAATCCCCGCGATCATCATAGCCGCATGGAAGGAGATCGTCCTATAGGCACAACACACCCGGATCGCCACCTTCCTTTGGAGGCTCCGCACAGCCCGCCCGATTCGCGTATCCTCCACAATGGCGCGCCACCACACCGGTGCCCCATATAGGAGCACCGAGTGGATCACGCCGCTATAGAGGCGCCGCTTCCTCTCGCCCGGTCCGTGAAGGTTCGGAAGGAGCCTTCCAAGGTGCCGAAGGATACCCTCGGCTTTTGGAATTACGGCCTCAAAGTGGGGCCTGAACGACATTTTTGAGTCTACGACAATGCCCAGGTATTTCACACTGGTTCTGACCTCTACGCGAACCCCTCTAAGGCAAATCTTAGGGGGTGAGACATTCCTGCGTCTGCAGAAGGCAGAGGCAGGGAAGGCCATGGCCTCCGTCTTTTGTGGCGCCACTTTAAGGCCCAATCCCTCGATCTCCCTTACCAGGACTTCCAGGTCCTGCTCGGCGTTCACGATGGCCTGCGACAGGTCCCATCCCGATGACAGGAGGGCCGTGTCGTCCGCATAGCAGACGACACGGGAGCCACCTGGCATCGGGATTCGGAGGACACTGTCATAGGCAATGTTCCACAACGTAGGGCCCAAAACGGATCCCTGTGGGACCCCACAATACACCTGTCTTTTCACGACGCGTCCATACTTGTTCGTGTATGCTATGGCGCGTTTGTCCAGGTAACTCTTTATGATGTCCACTATGTAACGTGGAAATTTTCCACGCTCCATAGCCCTAACGATCACAGTCCACGGCAAGGAATTGAAGGCGTTCGAGATATCCAGACTCACCAGGATAACCACCTTCCCGATCCGCGTCGATGCCTCCACGAAGTTTTTAACATCGAGGACGGCATCCACAGTGGATCTTCCCGGCCTAAACCCATATTGTGATGACGACAGGGTACGAGTCTCCTCTAGATAGTTGTTGATCCGGCCAACGACTATCCGCTCGAATAGTTTCCCCAGTTCGCCAATCACGCATATGGGTCTATATGATCCCGATGAGTCCGGGGGCGCGTCCCTTTTCTTTTTGATAAGGACGAGCCTCGCTATCTTCCACGCTGTTGGGAACTTTCCTGTGCTAAGGCATGCAGAAAAGCACTGCGCCAACCCTTTCCCACAGTGTATCGACGCAGCACGCACAACCACACCCGGTATTCCATCCAGTCCAGGAGCCTTTCTTCCTCTTCCTTTTTTCCGGGCAGCAGCCAAGACCTCCTCTTCAGAGATAGTTACCTCCGATAGCGTAGGTTCCTGCGGCTCTTCAACTCCCGGTCCTCCTGGGAACAACTCACAGAGGATTTTTTCCAGTACCTCCTCCTCCATGGTTTCGGTTACTGGTGGGGCATATGGCCTTAGTTTCCCCAAGACCAGTTTGTAGGGTCTTCCCCATGGATCCTCCTCTATGGAGTCCAGCAGGTCCCTCCATGAGTTCCTCTTGGCCACTTTAATAGCCCTAGACAGTGCCCTCCTTGCGTCCCTTCGAGCGTCCAGGCACCGCACTATTTCATCGCCGTTCTTCTTTTTCTTCCTGGCCCTGGAAAGTTTCCTTACTGTGGTCGTCGCAACGGCCCTAAGGTTCGCTAGTTCGTCCGACCACCAGTAAGTACTTCTTCTACCACGGGTTTGTCCCCTTACCCGGGACATGGCCGTGTCGCACGCCTGTTTCAGTGTAGACTGTGCCCACTTCACCATCTTGTCCACACAGTCCGCACCGATCGCACTTCTCCCGCATCCAATTCCACCCGTCCACTCCCCCGAGATGAGGGCCGCCGCCAAGTAGTCCTCATCCAGGGAGTTAATCTTCCAGCGAGGAAACTTTTTCTCCTGTGGGCAAGAGTTTCGGACCCCTGTAGCTTCGTGCCTATAATTATATCTAATATGTAGGTGGTCCGACAGGGACTCAACCTCATCCACTCTCCAGTCCGAGAGGCGGACGCCAGCCGCCGACGTGCCCCACGTTAGATCTATGACGCTCGACCCCTGTGGTCGAACGCACGTAGGACAGCCAACCCGGTTCAGCAAACCCAGATCCAATCTATTGGCCCAGGCACAGAGCAACTCACCTCTCCGGTTACTCCTGCCTTCTGGGTCCCATCTGCTGGACCGGGCATTAAAGTCGCCAGCCACCAGCGCTGGGAGAGCGGGAAATGCTTCTAAAAGCTCCTCAAGCTCATTAAGGAGTCTACTAAACATAATTATGTTCTCGCTGGGAGGAAAGTAAACCGAGACTACCAGCGAGTCCCCCCATTTAACGGCTACATAGAAAAGGCCCCTACGCACAAGGCTACAGGGTCTTCTACTTTCGCCCACAAGCACCGCGGAGAGTGAGGTCCCTCCTAGGGATGAGAACCACCTCTCATCCCCCGGAGGAACCCACCATGGTTCCGCAATGATCGCCAGCTCTACTCTGTCCTCGCGCATGCGCTGTGCCAGCAAGTCCTGTGCACGGCGCGCGTGGTTTGTGTTGGTTTGTAGAACAGCAGAGAACATTGTCTATGGACTCTCCGCTGTTTCTACCACTATTGAGGTGCTCGGTACCCCTTGTTCCACCTCCATGTCTTCCTGTGACATTCCTCTATGGGTCTCTTTCCCTGTCACTACACTTCTCCTGTTTGTCATTGTCTCCGAACCACCATTTGGTGCCCTCACGAACACCTTGTCCACCCATTTCTTGGGAGGCACAACCGGGCACTCCCAGGAACCGGCTCGATGGTTAGTCTGTTTCCGGCCAGCATCTGTGCAAACCGGGCACGCCACCTTGTCCGTACATGCTTTGGCCACGTGGCCCGGCTTCCCACAGATGTAGCACAAGTCTGTCCTAGACTTTGTGGCCGGGCACGTTGCCACGACATGTCCTCGCGCAAGGCACCGGTGGCATGTGAGGGGCCGCTGCCTGAGTTCGTGCACTCTCACCTTTGTGAGTCCCACGTCTATTCTGCCCCTTTCCAGGGCCGCTCTGATAACAGGCATCGGAGCCGTGACAGTGGCCTCACCAAGTCTGCCCCTGCCAATCCTGATCTCTCCGACCTTAATGAGGTTGGGGTCCGTTCCAGATCGCACCTCCAAAAGTGCGTTCCTTATGACGGTACCATTGGCGTACGCGTCCAATCCCACCAGCCTCATGGTGCTCGTACGAAGGGGGCGGGTGATTTTTGCCCCTGGGACAGCATTCCTCAAGGCCTCCGCCACCCGGTCGGCCTTCGCATTTGCCCCTTTGCCTCGTACCTGCCATATAAAGGCACCTGTAAGTCCTCTCCTGCAGGACATGGTGCCAATTCCCAGGTCCTTCAGGTTGATTCCTTCCGTGGCCCGCATAAGTGCATCCCTGTACGTCGTCTCCTCGGTACAGGATAGGGAAATTGCAGCGACTTCTCTTTCCCTTTGCAACTTCCTCCTCCGTCGTTGCGCACGGTTTCTCCCCTTCCTTTTCTTCTTGGAGGGCGCCTGTACCAGCAAGGGTTGAGCGTCGTTGACTACATCCCTTGATGCAGCCAGGGAGAGTACATTAGCTTCTCTCCTCTGGACCCTCCTCCTCTTACGGCCAAGTACCTGGACAAAATCATCCTGCGGGGTTAGTGCCTTACCTACACTTACCTGCTTCGCAGGAGGTCTAGTGGACTCAGCACGGAGTGTGGGGCCCCTGTGCGGTCCACCAGCCCCAGTCGCTGCTCCACTCAGCGTCTGCTGCCGTTGTTGTTGCTGCTGCTGCTGTTGTCTCTGCGGCTGCGGCTGACGCTGCTGCTGTTGCCGCTGCGGCTGTTGGTGTAGCTGTTGCAGTACTTGCTGCAGTTGTTGCTGTTGTTGCTGCTGTACTTGCTGCAGCTGTTGCTGCACACTGCGGACAGCCTCCGCCAGTGCCTTCACCGACCCGTCTGAATGCCTTGCGTCCGGGGTCCTATCCTTCGTTTTGGTAACCAAGGGAGTTTCCATCCTCTTGATTACCCTTTTGAGGCGGGTGTTCTCCTCTGACACTTCCTTGTTGCGCAGCTCCATGGCTTTCAGTTCAGCCTTCAGCTGCGCAATTGTTTCCTTCGCCGACGGAGGATCATCTTCACAGTTTTGGAGCCTTACTCTCAGGGTCTTGAGTCCCTCCATAGTTATTCTATGGGTCCTTTTCATTACCCCCGAGATGTCTCCTTTGAGGTTCCGGCATCTCAGCCTAGCTCTTTCGGCATCGATGGAGGCCTCCTTTAGCGTGTCGATCACCCTACCAGTCTCCACCTGAGACAAGGCAGGGGTCTCCGCTCGTCCTCCTTCCCCCAGCACGGGCCAGTCTAACACCGACTCATCCTCCTCGGACGAGTACACTACGGGCCTCGCACGCTTCGCCTTCCGCGTCTCCCGTTTGATGGTGAGTCCGGCAAAACGCATGCCTTCAGCCGCCCTAGCAGCCTTCTGCCACTCCTCCAGGTGGCCCTCATCCCTACCTGCTCTTCCTGACGCATTAGACACACCGCAGGCCAGGTCGCCTACCTGCGATGCACTTCCTGACGCATTATCCAGAGCTGGGGCCAGGTTGCCTACCCCAAACTCCTGGCAGTCGTTGGTTGACGACGGCGGGTGGCCTGCCCTACCACCACCTGACACCGCCGTGGCATGGGTATCCCTCCCATGCCCGCTTATTCCATTCGTCGTACTCATCATATTTTATTTTAATACAAGGGAGCCAGGCTCCCCAAGGGAAAGGAAAGGAACGGAAGGAAGCAATAGAGAGCAAAGAGTAGAAAAGAGAGTGATAGAAGAGTAAAGATAGGAATAGCCATACGAGAACATTCATACACCATTCATACAATCCCTTTTAGTCGCCTCATACGACAAGCAGGGAATACTGTGGGAGTATTCTAACCCCCTACCCACAGGGGGACCCTGACGCAACCCTGACGCAACCCTGACGCAACCCTGACGCAACCCTGACGCAACCCTGACGCAACCCTGACGCAACCCTGACGCAACCCTGACGCAACCCTGACGCAACCCTGACGCAACCCTGACGCAACCCTGACGCAACCCTTTTTTTTTTTTTTTTTTTTTTTGTTTCGTCAGGAGGAAAAACCTTCATAGGCCCTCTGAGCCCGGTACTCAGAGGAGTGTCGGATTCAGCCCGCCTGGGAATGCTCCCAGGAACGGGTCGCCTACCGTCTAAAAAACCTCTCGATTCTTATAACTAACGCGCTGAGGAAACAAGGTGGTGGGCGGGATTACACATATGCGTATTACAAATTCACCCACCACCCCTCCTCGGTGAGCCAGGCCGGTATTCGCCTTGCTCTCATTCATCCATACATCCGCATTCACACCACTATAGCGCACTCGACCGGGGCCAACGAGCTCCTGGAGACGCAAAATACTCCCTGACTATATACATATTGGCCCGATTTCCACCCCATGGTGCTCTGACCGGGCCCACTCACCTTCGTTTATACGAACTACCGACTATAAAGGAGCGACGCTTGAGCCAGGCGCCGCCTGAGCTGCTCGGAGCCTTGCCCGAGGTGGCCGCACTGGAATCACTCTCCTATGCGGCCAATCGTTCGCGCTCCCATCCGCGTACGAACCCACACGCTCATTCACACATCCATCATCTGCACGCAACCGTTCCCTGCGCCTTTCAGCGTCCTCCTTTGCGCGCATAACCCGTCCAGCGAAGGTCCGAAAGGCCGCCCATCCTCCCGGGACAGTCAGGGAAACCCTGACTATCTCGGGAAGGGTTAGCTGACCTCCCCCCATCGCGGCGATCAATTCATTCCTGGCATCCATCCACGCCGGGCAGTCGATCAGGGTGTGTTCCGCCGTATCCTCACTCCCCTCGCAGTGAAAACAACGTGGGGAGGGGATTTTCCTTATTCCATATAAATACGCCGAGAAACATCCATGACCGGTCATCAGCTGCGTGGTATGAAATGTCGTTCCGATAGAGAACGGCCTTCCAATCCACTCAGCCAACCATTCGGCAATGGCCGCCCTCGTGCGCACTCCCGTTGCCTCTGGGGACCCGATAAACTCTAGTTCCTTAGCCTTCCATGCCTCTATTGCCCTCCTTCTGGCAAGAGCACCCAATACAGCCTTAGCGCGCGGAGAAACAGGTTCCTCCGCGCCTCTAACGGCCGCATACGTTTCCGCTAGCTGGGGTGCTAAATGACCGAGAGGAATAATCCCCGCGATCATCATAGCCGCATGGAAGGAGATCGTCCTATAGGCACAACACACCCGGATCGCCACCTTCCTTTGGAGGCTCCGCACAGCCCGCCCGATTCGCGTATCCTCCACAATGGCGCGCCACCACACCGGTGCCCCATATAGGAGCACCGAGTGGATCACGCCGCTATAGAGGCGCCGCTTCCTCTCGCCCGGTCCGTGAAGGTTCGGAAGGAGCCTTCCGAGGTACCGAAGGATACCCTCGGCTTTAGGAATTACGGCCTCAAAGTGGGACCTGAACGACATTTTTGAGTCTACCACAATGCCCAGGTATTTCACACTGGTTCTGACCTCTACGCGAACCCCTCTAAGGCAAATCTTAGGAGGTGAGACATTCCTGCGTCTGCAGAAGGCAGAAACTGTTTTAAAAAGGCAGATACTGTTACTAAATTATGAATACTTTTATAAGTATTCATAATTTTTATGAATACCCTGGAAGGAACGATTTGAAAGTAGGCACAAGTCATTTTAGATTTTCACAAAATGATGGAAGACAAAAGTAAGAATTTCAAAGACATTACAGAAAATTTACAAAAATAGCCAAAATTGAGTGGAAATACAACTGGTAAGTAACAAGTTTCACGAACGGCTTCAATTGTAGTGTTTACACCATTGCAGATAAGTTTCTTATTTCTGTTCTTTTTTATTTTTCAATGATTTGGAAATGAAAATAGAAAATGAATTAGAAATTTTTTTTGAGCTCAATGTTATTTGTGTCGATAAAAATTGCATGGTCGAAAACAATGGGGTGTTGTTAGCAACGTTACTCACTATTTGTTTCGGATTTCCTTTCCTTGTGTTGCCTTATAAAAACGTTCTTCTCTTATATCGGTCGATAATAATTCAGCAGGATGTTACATCATTTATTCGTTATTCTATTTCTTTCACTTAAATTTCAAATCACGATTTAAACTATTGTCCTCTTATTATTATTTATAATGAAATCAATTTTGATCTTTGTTTACTATAAAAAGAAAATAATAAATGAAGACCTCGTCGTATAGAATTATATGTCACAATTCTCACTGATATCTCTCATAGTAAAGAAGGAACTAACATAGTTGAAAAAATTTATCAACTTAAAACGAGATTCGAATATTTTACTGATTTATACGGTATCCGACTTGTTGAAATTTGTGTCTTGTCACGAGACTATTAGCTTAGTTCTTCATTAAAAATTTTTAAAATCTATTAATGAATTCTTGCACGAATAAGTGTTAGTGCACTTTTATTCGTTCTTGTTATGCATATCGCTTAAGTTAAGATCACTACGATATTATTTTTTATCGATTGGGGAAATCAAAGACCTAAAGTCCCTCTAGTATAATGAATTTCATGTTATCGGATAATTAAAATCGTACTACAATAACATCTCGGATTTGCGAAGAATTCTCATTGAATATCCATTCGCCTGCGGCTTTTGAATTTTCATTGCAATGATGTTCATTTTATTCTTCCAATCAATGAGATAAAGAAGAGAAACCAACCGATCGCTGATAAGGGCAAGAATTACTTATTTTTCCTCTTTCTTTCGAATCGTTATTTGTTTAATTCTTCTATCGTCAACTTAATATCGTTATGAAATTATGTACGCAGTAAACGGTCATGAATATCACAAATTAATTATATTTTAATTTTTATTTTTACTAAATACACAATTACAACTAACTGTATAAACGGTTCATTTATTGATATAATTTAAATATATTGCATAGTGCATGTTCAGTTTTCTTTTAATTAATCCTCATTATAAAAGTTCTTTTATGTTTTTTATAATCTGTACGTAAAGAAACGATAAAATATCCAACAATTAAAATATTGTTTTTCATCTTTCTGAATCGCGTCTATTTATGAGATTTAATGTGATTTAACTAACGCTGAGCAATGCTTATACAGTAAGTGACAAAAATATTGGGACACTATGGTATATTTGAATAAATCGATATATATTTCAATTGTTCATTAATAGAAAATATTTTGTTTCCTGTTATGTATCACCTATTGTGATTAACAGCAATAATCCAATTTAATGTATCTATATTCAGACATTAAACCATCTACTTTAAAACGGGAATTACATCGATTTCAACAAGCAGAGACAGTTTTGATAGCAGAAGGTGAGTTCAA
Organism: Vespa mandarinia; assembly: GCF_050613455.1. Classification (NCBI taxonomy): domain Eukaryota; kingdom Metazoa; phylum Arthropoda; class Insecta; order Hymenoptera; family Vespidae; genus Vespa; species Vespa mandarinia. The sequence goes on along the minus strand of NW_028197185.1, from coordinate 155,873 downwards.
ATTCAAGCTGGATGTGATTGAAAGGAAAAGTCAAAACTTATCTAAGAATTATAATTAGGCAAAACAATTGACTGTAGACATGACATTACCGAAATGAAAATTGAATATGTTAATTAGCAAATTACAAATGAAAATGATATTCATCACAAAAGAAAGATAGTTGTAGATAGCAAATGGATTTGTATGAAAATATATGATCATTATGACAGTAGCAATGCCATGCATGAAGGAGCTCTTGCATTAGAATGTACTATCGAAAAATATAGGTCTCGAGACAATTCAATCGATGCATACAACGGCGATGCAATAAAAGTAAATTATGATTTATGTTATGATTAATTCGAAACTTAGTTGCCCAGTTAGAATCAGATCTGGAATCTGTAAAATAATCAAAAGGAAGAATGCAATAAATTAAGAGAAATGATCGAATATTTAAAATTAGAAATGGAAAACCAAGCTTTGAAAGGTGACTTTAACAATAATCCTAAAGTTATACTTTATCATAAATCTTGCTGCAATAGAAGAAGAGCAGGCAGAAGATAAACAACAGTTCTTATTACGTATACTTGAACAACTAAAAGCAAAAGTTACTTCAGGCGTTGCTGAAACAATAGCAACTCCGATATAAATAAAGAATTTTTATTATATCGTCAACTGTTTCACATTATTATACTATTAAACGTATCATTTAATGTGCTTGTAGATATTTTGTTATTTAAAAATTGCTGAGGTTAAGCAAATTAATGCCATACAGAGCACCAAAGTAATAACATAAAGATCGTCTCAAAGATCCCTTTAATAGGTCTTCTCAAGGATACAGGTAAATGTGTTATCGATTATTTGGTTGGAGTGTCGACAGGACTCAAGAGGGGCGTAACAAATTGTCCAGTCAACACGCCGATTCGCCCGATGATTTTTTCTTATTTCACGTTGAAAGGGAAGGAGTTGAATGGAACTCTATTTTTTGCAAAGATGACAAAAATCATGAATTAATTTTGATTATATCATAATCTTCATTTACGATTCATATTCTTTTTCGAGAATAAGAGAGCTATCTTAGCCATTGTCTAACGTCTCGCAAAATAACTGATTTCGATTACTTGATTCTGAATAGTCATAATATGTTTCTTTTTCTATATTATCTAATGGTACCGAGGATTCATTACGTGTTTCTTTCTCTAATCCAGACTATTGATCATTTGAATCAATTCATCTGAACAACTTTCCTAAATCTGTAGCATACGAACGACTACAGTACAACGATTCGCTGGAAAAACTATCATTTGATTTACGAATGGATAACATCTGTTTTCCTTCCGATTTCTTCATAATGGATCGGCATTTGTGTTCCCGTCTTATACAATACTTTATTAGTGTATTCTACTAATTTTAATTCGGTTAATTTTAGTGTTGGTTCTTTGAAAAAATTTAACCATATCAATGGTTCCATGTCTATCGTAAATTTCCGCTTGTATAAATAAAGTCGGAAATAATGTACGTCATAAACAATCGCCAAATATTTTCTATTTATTATGAAATAACATTTCTCTGCTCTGTTTAATAATTTCGAACAATACGAATTTGGAAGGTCTTTCCTTATAGACCCAGGAATTAAACTATTCCCATGGCATATACTGACCCATCCGTGGTCACATTAAATTCTCGATTGAAGTCAGAATAGTGGAAAACTGATTTCTTACATAGCGCATCTAAGAGAGTAACAAATGAATTATCTTGTGATTTGTTCTGATTGAATGTTGACTCCTTCTTTAATAATACGATCGCTATTTCCGATAAAACTGTGATAAAGCTACTGTAGTATCCAGCAAGAACTAAAAATTGGGGATAATTTTTAATATTTGGCGAACCAAGGAATTCTCTGATCGTTTCAAGATTCTTTGGATCCGGGATAACTTCACATTCCTTGCTAACATGGCCTAAATATACGAATATCCTTTTTAGAAACTTACATTTATCTGGTTACTGTTCTTTGTCGTTCGATTAACTTGTTAAAATTAATTTCATGTTTAACTTAATTGCATAACTTCAAATTGTTTGGGAGTAGGTACATATTTACATTAATTAGCAAGGTATGTGTTTTTAAAAGAAGGAATGTTAAAGAAGAAATTTTGCGACTTACAAATTTTTCATCACTGCTTTACAGAGGCATTGTAAAGAAAACTGAAAACATTTCCGCCGAAGAAAATATACCAATTGCATCGAAGCAAGAATATGTACGTTGAGCGTAAAACTCTCTTTATGTTATATGAGAATCGGATTCCTATCATCTAAGTCGATATTCCACCATAATTCGAAATAGATCTAGATCAAAAGGCCGTCGCTGCTGGAAGCGTGTATTCTCGATCGACGCTTACTACGTTGCAAGATCGTAAAGAAATAAAAAGAAAATTAGGGACAAGTGGGTATACGTTACCTAACGATAGGAGAATTTACCTGAAAAGGTGAATCTCGATCGCTTGGATAGAGAACGTTCGTGTTTTGAAAAATGTTGTGTTTTCGAAACTAACGATAAGTCCTGGATGATCTTCGTAAGACACTCTTGCGCGCATTATAAAGAAGCGTTTGAAAACTTAATCTTAAAATTGTACGATATTTTTTGAAAATTATGCTTTACGAACTTTTTTATATTTTTATTGTTAATATTAATACACATACACAACACGAATTTTTTATATTTGCTTATGCTCAGGTCATTAAGCTATGTAATTACTCTTGAATTCTTGGATCGAAGTATATACTCGATTTAGCGTTCATCTTAAATGTATTTCCCTCGTTCATTATACAACCAACATTATTTTCTCGATGAAAATCGCGCATATACAGCTCCAAAGCATAATTAACCTCCATCTGGAAAGTCGTTTGGTCGATGTTGTGGGTATCAATAGTAAATAACGCGTGCTAATTTCTAATGCATATGTAAATTCTATCGCGGAAAGAAAGTCATTGCAGGCTATTAAAAAAAGGATAGATAAAGAGTAGAAGGATATAGAAAAGAGATAAGAAGAGAAAAAGCACATCAGCAAACACTGTCATAAGTTAAAATCATTTCGCGTTGGAAACGAAAAAAAGCTCATTTCTCATTTCGACATTTGCTTTTGCGTAACGAATTAAAGCCGGTGAATGGTAGTATATAATCTCATGGAAGTATATATCTCAGCGATGATTTCTATGATAATCAGATCTATCCCACTATTCGTTAACTCATCGTAGATACTAGTGAGCATATACCTAATAACGTATGTACCTACGTATACATGAAATGAATTTGCTGCACACGTGACTATTTAATTCTTCTATTAAGATGAATGTAATGGTTCGCAAACATAACATGAATCTACCAGTAAACGAAAGCTTTCATGAGATGATAATAAAAAAAGCCTTCTTCCATTTCTATGTTCGCACTCGATCGGAAATGGCTCAACTGATAAATAATAGTTTTCAAGAATTCTATATAGACAATATAGATTGCTAATTAAGTAGATTTTTATGGAGATGGGCTAAAATGTACTTTATCTTACAGAGAAGTTTATGATCGAGAAATAGTCGCAATATCGTGCTGATAGAACGAAAATAAAATTGCCAACGATAAGTTGTTTTCTGCAATAGATATGGAAAAATTAGTAAGGTCATGTACAATTTTAGAATGACTGAAAGAAAGAGGGAGAAAGAGAGATAGGGAGAGAAAGTGAAACATACTACATAGAGAAATAAAAGAAAGAGAACGGATTCGATTGTATACAAATAGATTCCATTTTGCATCTTTCTTATGCGAAAGGCTAGTACCTTATTTCGGCTAAAAAATAACGATGAGACAACTATCCAATAAAAGTGGCAAAGCCTAAGAGAAGAAGCAAGAGAAAGTTAGGGTAACCGCATGCATATTGAATGCTCATCCCACGTTTACTATGTAGTTATGACATTTAAATAAAGCTTAAAATAACTAATACAGGATTATCTATCGTGATAGGTTACATATTGGCCGTATCGAGAATAAATCGCAAAAGATAAAGAAGGGTAAAGAAATCAGTTATAGCGAATTCTTGGCCAGAGGTGGAAATTACAAGTAATTAACAATGCGAATCTACGATGTCCTAAAGGTTTCTCTCTTGCTGTTTCTTTTGCTTTTTTACTTTGACACTTCCTTCGCATTTATTCGTTTCGTGGCACTACTTTACGTTTCCAAGCCACATTAAAAGATGCAAGAACAAACTGTGATAATCTAACAAAAGAAAAGTCGGTTTTATTACCGCTAGTCATGTGGAAAATGAATGTAGTGCTGTTCATACTGTTAATATGCTTTCTTCCAAAGACGAGCGTTGAGTCAAAGTCAAAAAATTGAAAATCGACTTGGTGAGATCTTTAAGAATATACGGATTACTCTGTGTTTCTGTTTAATACACACACTGTGTATCTCATGAGGAAGTAATTAATTGCGCGATGTCCAGAATACATTTTCTCCCTCCTTACTGCCGGAATGTTGCATTTTCGTTTTTGTATATTGCGTATCGTTTTCGTAGGGACTAAAAGGAATACATGTTCCTGCACGCGTCTGATCATCATTGAACGAAAATTTATCGCCTACTTCATTTTCTTTAAGCGGTGATGTATTATAGAAACGCTTGAGTATAGAAACGCAAAAAAAAGAAAGAGAGAGAAGGAGAAAGAAAGAGAGAGATTATTTACATGCCGCTTTTGAAAAAGTGTATGCATTTAATAGTAAGTTTAAATTTAATTACTTTTAATAGGTATCCAATAGTTTTATTAGTTAACTATTTCTCAATTTTATTAAGGAATATTTCCATTCACATAACAGTTTCAGAATGTTTCTGAAATAAATTCGTCTTCATTAATTTTAATTGTTGTCTCCCCTTTTTACTATTTTCAGCAATTATGCAAATACAAGATAAAAATGAAAAGATAAATATAAAAGAAAGGAATATACATGAGGAGAAAGTTGTGTTCTGGGCTATACCAATAACGAAAGTAACAATAATGAATTCTTGGATCGATAAACACATCTGTAATATTTTTTTCCTCTTTCTCACAATTATCTTTTCGCTCGAATATAGAAAATTTGATTTTCCGTTCTTTTCATTTCTGTTCAAACTATCTGTTCCTCCCTCTATCTATCCATCTAATGATCCATCCATCTCTTTCGCTTAGGCTAGCTTGAAAGAGAAGGGAAGAATGACCGATGCTTCCTTCTTAAATTCAAGGTAGCACCCCGTGGGTTCTGTATTAGGACATATCATACGGTGTACTCCGTCAGGTACTTCACGTGTACCTAATTTCATGATTGACCAGCACCCCGCAATCTTACTTATATGTGCGTGATTTGTTTACCTATCTTCTCTGTTTTACTCCTTCCAGCATCCAAGAAGCTATGTGAGAAATTGAGGGCAAGAAAAAAGAAGATAGGGTAGGAGGGAGATGGAGGAGAAAGATGGTAAGAAAATACTACTCGACATATTCTCCTCTAATGGCAACAACAAATTTCATTAGCGAAAAGTAATTATTTTTTTGAGTTGGGAAGTTAAGTACCTACGTTTATTTCAAATAAGAGATTGAAATTTGCAAATTAATCTATAGGCATGGCGAATAAAATCATCATCGCTTATAATAGATAATTTAACAATTGTCATAACGAGGGAATACTATTTATCTTAACGTATCAGCTTTTTGCGTCAAACGTTGACAGGATTGTTTATTGTACTTGCAATATATGTCCAATAAACTTTTCTGTATCCACTTACTTCAAGTCCTTGCATTCTCATAAATCTATGTTTTCACTTATGAAATCTCTATTGACATTTATACTCTTCAAAAGTCTTTCTTTCGAATATATTACATTCTATTTGTAATACTAGATAGCAAATCAGAATGAAATAATCAAATGACCTAGCAAGATATATAAATACCAAACTGAGCAATATAGCATGCTAAGTATGAAGGATAGTATCTAAAAGGTATATAATAAAATAATTCTAGTCGCACATTTATCAAAAATATTTACTTATACTCGAATGAGAGAGAATAGCAATATAATCAATAATTAATCACTTTCCACGTTCTCTATGTAACAAAGAAATGTATTCGACTGATCTTTTAAGAAGTCTTCTTACAGTTGAAATTGTTACAACAATCCAACAACATCATTCGTCCCTGAATTGATCTTCTCGATTTTACCAAGAGCCCAATTGAGTGGTGATAATTTATTCTGTATCCATAGCACAAATTAGCCTACTATTTTCAGATTCTCATCCCTGAATCTAAATATTTTATTAAAATCAGTCCGATTAAATATATTTAGAATACTTCTATCTCATCACACGTATTTTTAATATTATTCTCACATTACATAATATCGTTAAAATATAATATTATACAATTCTTGAACTTTTACTGTGCATCTTAATTAATGAGTATAAATGGTATTTTGTATCATATAATAAATTTCCACATTGTTTGTTAATTGCAACATTGCATCTCAGTATTTTCTTTCAATACATTGCACGTTGTTAGTTGACGATAAATTCAGAAATTTATTTCCAGAAGCTAAATATATTCACGTTTTTTACGAGAAAAGGATTATTTCTGTTTTTAGGAAAGAAAAGAATTTTCTATATTTCGTTTTATTTATTTCGCTAAAAAAGTGGAAATTAAAAATAAATAATAAAAGAATAAACGATGCCAATTTAACATACATTAAAAAAGAATAATATTACATTCCATTATGAGTAATAAATTCTAATATATAAATATATACATTCGTCTATTATTTAGAATCGATTTACATTCTTGCGCAGATAAGTATTATACTTATACCTGTGAACTTTCAACAAACATATGATGAACATTTATTTAACCGTATAGTGAAATTATATTTCTTTCGTTACTCAATATTCTCTCTTACGACATTTTTGCCGTGTTTTTTGCTGGATTCTTTCAGCAGTGATTACAATTACTTAGATATTAATACTATTCTCCATTCACTTACATAATTTGGGAAAGCGAAGCGATTTGATTGATTTGATTATATTTAATACACGCAATATGAAATGATATTAATAAATTTATTTTTCGAAATGCTTATAAGATATATGGAAATTTGTTTCATTCTGAAATAAAAGAAAATAACGATTGCCATAATTTTTAAGGAATTATATTAATTTAAGATATCTATATAAATATTTTAGCATATAAATGAACCAGTTACTTTCACTTAAAACTAATTGACAAAAATAAATATAATATTGCTTTCATAAAGTATTGGAATGTAAGTTTAAAATATATAATATTAATCAGTACAAAATGTAGATTAAGTGATTTACTTTTATTATTAGTTTTATACGATAAATATCAATTGTATAAATGTGTAATTTTGTCTATTCAATCATTGATTATTTATATATACATATATGTCCATGTTGCATATATATAATTATTTTTTAAGTTATTGAAAGAAGGAAAAGAAAAAATTACGTAAAAGTGATATATGACTTAAAAAATATACCACTGTACTGTTTACTAGATAAATATTATAAATAAAGATTTTAAAAGTCATCTTATTAAATTTAAATGGTACTTGTGCTTATATAATTGCTATTAGTGCTTACTTGTATCATTGTTATTTATTAATTTATTTTTCTTTACCTTTTTATAATCCTTTTACTTTTCTTCATTTATTATTATAATCACGTTAAAAGAAATATAGATATTAACTTTTGCACTATAAATCTTCAGTACTTTTCATCTTAAAGTATTTACATGAGCGATGCGAATTAACTAAAATGTAAACGACAACAATGCATAAATACAGTTTTTCTTATATTCTTTTCTTTACTTTCTTTTCATTTTTAAATGCCCTTAATAGCCTAGGAAATAATTGTGTGAATATATACTTTAGTTTAGACATATAGTATACGCATACATATGGGCAAACATTTCTCTCAACATTTCATCTTTACATTTTTCAAATATTACATAAATGTCATAGAAAGCATAAATATTTTCGTTTTTATAATTTATAATAACGAACAGTATCTTCATGTACATTTATAATGAAATTTTTTGAAGCAGTAATATACAAACTCGGTTAAACTTAATAATTTGATTATTTAGATTACTTCTCATTAGATTTTGGTCATTTCTATCAATCGTAAGATGAATGCACTGTTTTCAATTAGATTAACTAAGAATTATTTGAAAAATTGTACAATATTTCTTATGAAATTTCGTGAAAAAACAAAAATAAAAGGAATTTCATTTTTAGTGTCTAACATATTCAGGATTTATAAAAATAAATGTGCATATTAAAAGAACAATTCCTTAAGAAGAAGAAAATTAATACGATATTAGCGTAAGAGATAATACAAATGCATTATTTGTGGGCACATTATGCATGCGTTATGTAATATAACAAATATATATAAATATCTCATTTAACGTGTGCGATTGTGTATTTATATATTTTTTCCTTTACTAATTTGTTTTACTTAAAAAAAAATTGTTATTGTGATGTTATCATTGAAATAATAAAAATGCTCAAATGTGTAATAAATTCAAGTATAATTGCACACGTCGGAATAAGATCTTTTATCATATTACACTATTTCCTTAAGACTATAGTGGCTACATGAATTTATTATATGATGATATACATTATTTCCTGGAGTATTTTCGCGTCTTCTAATGACGAAGGGTTTATAATTTCCGACTTGTTTGCTGCTTTTTTTTATAAACGAAGTTTTACTGAGTCATGGCCAATTATTTCGTGCTACTTACAGTTCAGTAGTAATTACATGTAATTGGTGTTTCAAATCCTATATTATATTAACTTTATATTAGATTATATTTTTATAACAATTCTACAATAATATTTAATTATATATCTTATACATACGCATACATATATATATCCCTTAATTTTATCTGATTTTTACTTTCTATTTCCACATACGAAAATTTGATCTGTACCAATTCTAATTCTATTTATTGTACACTTTCTTGTACTCTACGCAGCATGGGGTCAATTTGATTTTCTAAAAGATGTATTATATCTGGTAATATACTAAATTTATACATTATGCGTGTTCTACATTTGTGACATCTTGATACATTAGAATATAGAAAGTGTCTTATGTATTACCATGATTTCTACATGTAACAAATTTAATAGTACTTGAAAAAAAATTATTTACTTGTATTTCACTTAAAGTTGCTTCTGCAGCATTATAGTCATTTTACACACGTTGATAAATCTATTTACAAAAGATTCACTATGATACCGATGCACTTAAACATTTTGCAAATGATTGATTCAGTGTTTTTATTCAGCAATAATTAAATTACTTTGACAGTCCTCTGCTTCGACTCCTGTTACCTCACGTTGCAGCATTTTTTTAACTTTGCTTTCAATCACTGTCTTTCGTTCTCATTTCTTGCACATATATCTCTTAATTGTTCCACCTAATTACTGCACTCATCTGCATTTTCTTGAACATCTGAATGAAAATAATTTATACAAATAAATCATGAATCCTTATATTGTATTTATATTATATCATCTATAATATTTTGTTTAAATAGGATTATTTTATCTATATGTGTAGTGTCTATGATTTGTCTTTATATATAATATTTTATGGTAATAATCCTTGAACGGAGATTAAAGTTTTTTTTACATTATCTATTTATTTTTCATAAATAATTTAGAAATTTTTAAGAGAAATATAGAATTTATTTTTAAAAGCATATTATCACTACCGATATTCATTTAATCGCAATAAAGCATCATAATCATGCTGCAATTGTATATCAGTAACATTAATCTACATTATAAACTATTGATTTTTACATATATAAATTATTCATTGATTATAAATTATACAAAAGATTTTTATATATATTAATTTTTGATTTTTAAGTCTAACAAGGCTCATGCAACTAATGGTTATATAAGATAATGTAGCGTTACATATAATTTTTCACTTCTCCCAGTCACTCTACTTATTCCCATATTTTCATGTAATATAATTATAAATTATATTTTTTTAGGGATTTCAAGAAGCAAACCTGACGCAAATCAATAGCAAAGGAGACACAACCCTATTCTCAATAGTAACACAGGAGATAACAACTAATAGGAGAGTGGATAAGAATAAATATGAATGACAACGAAATAAATGCGGTAGGAAAGTATCCCAGGATGTGATTTTAGAATCCTACTATAGCCAATCATCATATATAAAAAGGAATGATCAGCAATGGCCATGATAAAATGGCCATATTTCGTTATATTCGAATTGAAATCAGATTCAAAATATATTATGGAAATAACACAAGGCGGACACAAATAAATGTAAATAAAATGCAACTGTGATGTTTACATAAAGATGCGACTGAAAAGCAACTAGCAGGTAACTTGTAGACTAACTAGGCGCAAATCTGACGCAATCTTGAAGGAACCCTATGCTCAACTGTCCCACCCGAGATATATAAATAATAATAACTATGACAGTAAATAAGAATGACAACGAAATCAATGCGATAAATAAGCTATCTATGAAATTATTATAGAAGTTTACTTTAAACAATCTATTTATCAGATGAAGTATGAAGAGCAAAGTAAAATGTACGTACTTCGATATTATCGAGTTGAAATCAGATTCAAAAGATACTATTAAAATATTGCAACACAGAGGCAATTTAGACTGAACCAATCGATTGAACAATGCAACTGTGACGCTCACACATGCAATTAAGAAGCAACTAAGAAGTAACTAAAAGGCAACTGAAACGCATGCAGGGAATACTATAGCAAGCGAATGCACTTCAGATGCAAACCAGACATAAACGAGACATAAACGAGATTCATCCATGTTCTCAAAATCCTACGCTAGACGTATAAAGCATTATCCGTGGGAGATTCAAAAAGAATAAATATGTATGACAACGAAACAAATGTCACAGAAAATTTGTCTACGAAACAAATTTAGAATTCTAATATATCAAATCGATTTATTTGATGAAGTAAGATTTGCAATGTAAAATATACGTAATTCGCTATATTCCAGCTGAAATTAGTTTCAAATTATTTTCTTGAAGTTAAGCAACGCAGATGCAACTAAACAGATGTAAAATGGAACTTTGACGCATACAGATGCAAATAAGAAGTAACAAAAAGGTAACTAAAAGGCAACTGAAATACATGCAGATAAAAATATGGCAATCTCACACCAGAGCCAATCAAGTCGCAAGAGTGATGCAAACCTGATGGAAGCATGAGGCAACCCCACTCACAAAGGTCCTACCCGTGTCATACAAATAATTGTCAATAAGACAAAATAGGAATGATGAAAAAATAAATGCGCAAAAAATATTTATAAGAAATTATTTTTGTGTGTTCTATATCCAATAAATTAATCTGTTCAAATAAGATATGACAAGTAAAGTGTACGTACTTCGATTTATTTGAGATAGAATTAAATTAAAAAGATATTCATCAAATCATATAATACAGATGCAATTCAGATTCAATCTATTTGTTCTAATATGCAAATGTGACGCTTACAGGAGTCATTAAGAAGCTACAAGGTGGTTACTGAAAGTTATCTGAAACGCATGCATAGATAACTAAACCTAGCAAACACAACAGACACAAACTAGACGCAAATTAAACGAAAACCAGACGCAACCCTACGCAACACTATTTTTATAGTTCCTAAACGAGACTTATACATAATAATTAAAACGAGATAAATCAGAGTAAATAGGAATGGAAACAAAATAAGTGCGTTTAAAAAGTTTTCTAAGTAAAATTATTAGAATCCTAATATTCCCTTTCTATTTATCTGATGAATTATGATCAGCAACGGAAAATGTACGTACTTATATATATTCGAGTTGGAATCAGGTTCAAAAATAATTTTTAACCCTTTACACTCAGCTGTCCCATCTCATGGGACATCGTAATTCTAGCGTACCACTCGGATGTCCCCTCTCGTGAGACATTAAATTTGATTAGTGATTACGGGTAATTGAGTTATTTCAGCGCAACTTTTTAAAACATTCATGCTTCTTTGAGGTTTTCTCTTAAAATGGCACAAGAAATCAAATCAAAATATAATAAAATTACTAACATAAATACAAAGAAATGTCAGCGAGTTTTATGTCATACGAGAACGGGATATGCGTGCTCACTACGGTCCGAGCACTTCAAACGCGCCACTTGAGAAAAGGGATAAGGCAAGCTTGTAGAAGAAATGTCGGTATACAAACATAGCACGCACTGTATAGTGAAATTTATAATCATAAATATGATATCGTCCAAGCAACAAGGCGATGAAGAGCGTGCATAGATATCGATAGCGACGAAAGTGGTACGGAAGAACACACACCACAACATGACGGATTTCTTGGGAGTTGGAAATGTGTGTCATTAACTCATACATTAATTATACAAAACAAACAAATTATGAAACGCCAATTACGCACCACAAGTTTGTCAAGGCCAGTTGAGGGGTGATTTTCGTGAATCGAGAAACCCGTCCATCCACATCGTCTGCAGACAATGGAATAGAGAATAAACTACATATTCCTGATGTGGGGCAAAAAAAGTGAGATTACATTGTTTGTTCTGATAGGAAAACATCTGGTGACAGGCGTCAAACTACTTATTATTGTCAAACGTGCACTAATCAGCCTGCAATGCATTTTTGGGACAGTTGTAAAGTTTATCACACTGTACAAAATTATAACAAATAAAACATTAATTGTTTTGCAAATATACATTTCTCGATTTCAACCAATTCATATAAGTCCAATATCATTATAGTATGTTAATTAGTTCCGAAACCATACTAAATAATACGAGGGTCTGTAAATGCACATTTCTGTCACAAAGTATCGCTGAGTAACTGGTAGCTAACGTCCAGAATTGTTCGGAGTGCAAAAGATTAAAATAAAAAAGCAGACACAATTTAGAGTCAACCAATCGGATGCAAAATGAAACTGTGACGCTAACTGGCGCAACTAAGAAGCAACTATGAGAAAATTAAGAGGCAACTGAAACGCATGAAGAGAAAACTAAACCAAGCAAACACATATCAGACACATAACTGTCGAAAAAAAATTATAAGCATATTCTCAGAGCTCCTACCCGTGACTTATTAATAATAATTAATGGGAGAGTAATTAAGAATAGGTAGGAATGATTACGACATAAGTGCGATAGAAAAGTTTTTCAAGAAATTATTCTAGAATTCTACCATATCCAATCTATTTATCAGTTGCAGTATAATTAACAATGTAAAATGCACTTACTTCGTTATATTTCAGTTGAAATTAAATTCAAAAGATATTCTTCAAGTAATGAAATAGAGACGCAATCCAGACTCATCATTTTAGACATAAAATGTAACCGTGACGCTAACACACGTAATTAAGAAGTGACAAAGAAATAATTTAATGGCAACTAAAACGTAGGTAGACACAACTAAACCAAGGAAACACACACTAGACGTTAATCAATGGCGAACATGTCGCAACCAAATTTACAAAGGTCCTACACCGGACTTATTAATAATAATAACCATTTGGCAGCTGACGTATTTTTTCGGACATATGCCAAAACTGCGGCAGTAATTGCGCGTGTATGGGAAAAAATGTAAAGCACTTTTCATACAATGAACTCACTTCTATTGCAGTCCAACAAGAAAAATTAAGAAATACCATTTATTTACATAAATTTGTTTTAATTAATTTTGTGAATGAAATTGGTAATAAGCACTTATAATTCAATCAAATTAACAAAATAATTTCTTATAATCTTTTGGCATAAAAAATTTCTTCGCATTTTTGGCACAACATAAGAAGAGTGCGAAAGCATTCCTCAGCAGTCAAACGGTTAAATAGGACTGTAAATAAGATTAAATAGCCATGACAACGAAATAAGTACGATAAGAAAGTTTTCAATGGGATTATTTCAAATTTCTACTATCGATAAACTATTTATTTGTAGAAGTGCGATTATCATTGTAAAATATGCGTACTACAATATATTCAACATGAAATCAGACTAAAAATACCTCATTGAAATAACGCAACGCAGAAGCAAGCAAACAAATGTAAATGTAAAAGTGACACATCTAGACTCTCCTAAGGAACAATTACGAGGAAACTAAAAGGCAAAACAAACGCATGCAAACATAAAAGTAGCAAGCGATAGCACACCAGACGCAAATCAGACAAACAAGTCGCAATACTATTCTCGTAGGTCAGAACCGATACACATAAACAATTATTAAAAGGAGAGTAAATATGAATATGAAGAGAAGACAGTGAAATATGTTCGATAGTATAGTTCCCTAAGAAATTATTTTAGAATACTAATATATTCAATCTATTTATCTGTTGAAGTATGATCAGCTATGTGAAATGTTTGTACTTCGATGTATTCAAGTTGGAATCAGACACAAAATATATCATAGAAAAAACGCAACCCAGATGAAACAAAGCGGATGTAATATGTAACTGTGATGATTCCAGACGTACTTAAGAAACAATTGAGGGGTAACCAAAAGGCAACTAAAACGGATACTGATACAACTAATACTAGCAAGTCCAGTCGCATAACAGATGCAAACTAAACGCAAACACATTCAAACGTGATGCAACCCTATTCTTATAGCTCCTACCTGAGATTTATAAATAATAATTAATAGGAAAGTAAACAAGAGAAAGTAGGGATAACTACGAAGTAGGTGCGTTAGAAAAATTTTCTGAAAAATTGTTTAGGAATTCTACTATATCCTATATATTTATCTGTTTAAATATGATTAGTAGTTTAATATATACGTACTATTATATCTTCGAGTTGGAATCAGATTCAATAAATATTCTTAAAATAAAGCAACCTAGATGCAATCGGACACAGCCATTTGGATGTAGAATGCAAATATAACTTTAGCACATGCTAATACGAAGCAAATAATACATAACTATAAGCAACTGAAATTCATGCAGATACAAATATAGTAAGCTATCGCAGAACAGATGCAAATCAGACGCACACATGTTGCAATCATTTTTTCAACGGTTCTACTGGAGAATATGGTACTACTCTGGTACAATCGGAAGTAAAATGTAACTATGAAGCTTAGAGACGCAATCAAGAACTCACTAAGAAGTAACTGAAAGACACCAGAAACGCAATCAGACAAAACTACAACAAACGAAACAAAACCAGACGTAAATCAGACGCCAATCAGACGCAAAGAATTCGTTACCCTATTCACAATGGTCCTATCCGATATTTAAATACAATAATAAACAGGTCAGTAAACATGAATGATAAAGAAGTACGTACGAAATTGTTTTCTAAGAAATATATTTAGAATTTTACTATACCCAATGTATTTGTTTGTTGAAATGTGATTAGAACATTTAACTGAACGTACATTGATATATTCGAACTAGATTCAGATTCAAAATATATTATAGAAAATGCCATGTAGTCCCAAATAAACAGATGTAAGATGTAACTGTGAGGATTGCAGACGCAAATGAGAAGCTAAGAGGTAACTAAAAGGAAGCAAACTCATGCAGACACAATTAATATGAGCAAACGCACCCCAGACGCAATCCAGACGCAAACTTAACTAACACAAAATCCGGACGAAAACGTACTACAGACACAATACAGACGTAGAAGTGACGTAACACTATTTTTAAAGGATTTATCCGAGACTAATAAACAATAATTAATAGGTGACAAATTAAAACTAATTAGGAATAACAACTAAATAAAAGAAATAAAAATGATTTAAAAGATATTATTTTAGAATTCTACCGTATTTAAACCATTTAGCTTTTGAAGAATGCATAGAAATTTTTGATGTATATCTTTTGATATATACGTGTTTGAATAAGACTCAAAATATAATCTTGAAATAATGCAACCTTGATGCGATTAAATGTTTGTAAGATGCAACTGCGATTTTTAGAGACGCAACTGAGACGCAACTAAAACGTAACAAACAATAACTGAAACTTATGCAGACAAATATAATACGAACAAGCGCACACAAGACGTAATTATGACTCAACCCTATTCTCAATGTTCCTACCCGAGAAAAGTATATAGCAATTAATAGAGGAGAACATAAAAATAATTAGGTGTGACAAGGAAATAGTGCGATAGAGAAGTTTTCTAACAAATAATATTAGAATTCTACTATTTCCAATTTATTTATCTGTTGGAGTATTATCTGCATTGTAAAATGTTTCGACCTACATAAATGCGAATTGTAATTATATTCAAACTCTATTCTTAATAAAACGCAAACCCGACGCTAACCAGACGCAAATCTGACACAACCATATTTTAAATAGGTAATACCCGAGACTTATAATAATTATAAATAAGTTAATAAAAAAGCATAAAAAGGAATGACAATTATATGAGTGCGATAGAAAAGTTTTTTAGTAAATAATTTTAGAATTTCTTTATGTTCATTCTATTAATCAGTTGATGAAAGATGCAAAATATAAGTACTTGAATATGTTCGATCTGTAATCATTTTCAAGATATATACTAAACATAATTCCACCCTTGAGAAACTCTAATGAATCCCAGATGCATTTCTGAAGCAACTCTATCTCAACACTGATGGAATCCTGACGTATCCGAGACGCAGAACTAACAAAAACCAAGCGCAAACGATACCCAATTCTCAAAGTACTTCCCCGAGACATTTAAAAAATAATTAATTGAAGATAAATGAACAAATGCGCATGACAGGGAAATAAGTGCAATGGAATTCGTAAAGTAGAAGCAACCCTTTCCTCAAAAGTCCTACGTGAGAATAATAAATAATAATTAATAGGATAGTAAATATGGAGAGATTAGTTACATGGAGAAATTTTTTAAGAAATTAGTTTAGAATTCTACTAAAGCACATCTATTTATTTGTCGATTTTTGATTGGAAATGTAAATGTATGTGCTTCGATATATTCGAGTCGGTATGAAATTCAATGAAAAACTTACAATAACGCAACACAAATACAATTCGGACTCAACCAATCAAATGTAAAGGTTAACTATAACGGTAACATTCGCAACTAATGAGCAAGAAAAAGGTGACTAAAAGGGAACTGAAATGCACCCAGATATAATTATAGCAAGCAAACGCACACACCAGAAGAAACACAGAGACAGACCTGACGAATATCAGTGCAAACGTGACGCAATCCATTTCTCAAACGATCTGTCCGAGAATTATATTTAATAATTTATAAGCGAGTAGATGTGAAAAAAAATAAATTACAAGTAGAAATGGTAATGAAAACGAAATAAGTGCGATATAAAGGATTTCTAAGAAAATGTTTTAAATTTCCAATATATGAAAACTTTTATCTATTGAAGTATGATTAGCAATATAATACTTACATACATCGATGTATTCGAGTTAGAACATGATTCTATTATATTTCTGAAATACCGCAACTATGTATAGACTCTACAAATACAGACTCAACAAATTGTATGAGAGATGCAATTGTTACACTTACTGATGCTACGAACTAACTAGAAAATTAGAGATTGCTAGAAGGCATCTAAAACACTTGAAAACACAACTGAAACAAGTGAACACACACCAGTCGCAGAAAAGACACAATACAGACGCAAATCTGAAGCAAATCAACTCCAAACGATACGCAACTCAGTTATCAAAGGTTCTACACGAGATATAAATAATTATTAATAGGAGAGCAAGTCCGAATAAATATGAATGACAACGAAACTAGTGCGATTGAAAAATTTTTTAAGAATTAATTAAGAATTTTACTATTTCGAATCTATAAATCTGTTGAAGTAAGATTAGAAATTTCAAATGAACGTACACAATATATTCGAATTTGAATCAGATTCAAAATATATTCTGGAAGCAACGCAACCCAGACTCAAATTATCTCATGTAAAATACTTCTATGACGCATACAGACGTAAGTAATACGTAATAAAGAGTTAACAAAATGGCAACTGGAACGCACGCAGACAAAATTATAACAAGCAATCGCTCTTTAGGCGCAAACCAGGCAAGATCCTGACTCAAACCATAGGTAAACCTAACGCCAAAGTGATGTAAACCTATTTTCGAAGTTCAGTCTGATATTTATAAGTAATAATTAATAAGATAGTAAATAAGAATGTAGGAATAACAAAGAAATAAGTGCGATAGAATAGAACTCTAAGATATTATTTTAGAATTCCACTATCTATTACATCTATATCTGCGACCTGTTTGTACGGTGAAGTTTGAAAATACGTGTAAAATATACGTTCTTACATATTTTTGAGATTAAATCAGTTTTTAAACTTATTTTTAAAATAATACAATACAGAAGCAAATCAGACTTAATCAATCGATTGTAAAATACAAAAGGAAGCTCACGGGTGCAACTAAGAAGAATCCAAGAGGTATGTAAAAGGCAACAGAAACGCATGCAGACAAAAATAAAGCAACATACCTGTCGCAAATCAGACGCACACATGTAGTAACCCTTTTTTCAAAAATCCCACCCAAAATTTACAAATTATAATTAATTGACGAGTAAGTATGTTAAAATAAGAAAGACAACAAAATAAGTAGGATAGAAAATTTATCTGAGGAATCATTTTGGAATTCTTCTATTTCCAATATATTTATATGATTAATTATGATTAACTATGTAAAATATTCAAAGTATAAATGGATAGTATATAATAGAATTCTAAAATTATTTCTTAAAAGACATTTCTGTCGCATTTATTTTCTTGTCATTCGTATTTACACTACTATTATTTAATACGTATAAGACCCTAGAAGTTCCTATGAAAACAGAGTTTGGTCACGTTTGCGTTTTGCTTGCGTCTGGATCGCTTCTAATTTGCGCTTAGATTGGGTTTGACAGTACTATTTGTACCTGCATGCATATCAGTTGTCTTCTGGTTACCTCTTAGTTGTTTTTTAGTTGCGTCTGAAAGTGTCACAGTTGCATTTTACATCCTACAGTTTGAATTTCGATTGAATCTTTGTTGGATTATTTAAATAAAATTTTTTGAATAAGATTTCAAAACGAGATTTGAAATCATATTCAAAATAAATTCATGAAATAATGCAACGCATATGATCTGAAGTGATGTACAATTTTATCGCTAACAGAAGAAACAAAATAGTAAATAAAAGGCAATTGATGCGAATACGGAAGCGACTTGTACAAGCAAACGAACACAAAATGCAAGCCAAACGAAATTAGACGCAACCTTGTCGTAACCCTATTCTTAAAAATCCTACCTGCAATTTATAAATAATAATTAAATACTAGTAAATAAGTGTAAGTTGGAATGACAACATTATAAAAGATATAGATAAGTTTTCACAGGATTTATTTTAGAATTCTACTATACCGAACCTCTTTATCTGTAGAAGTATGATTAGCAGTGTAAAGTATAAGCTTTTTATATTTTTGTGCTAGGATCTGACTCAACATATATACTTAAAGTAACGCAATGCAGATGCAACCTAACAAATATAAATGCGACTATTATCTTTACAGAGGCAACTATGAAGTTACTAAGAAGTAAGAGAAAGGCAAGTAAAACGCATACAGGTACTACTTAAGCAAGCAAACAAATTCCAAAACAAAACGTTATTGTGAAAAAGACCTCAACTGAACGCTACAATATTCTCAAAAGTTTTCAAAAAGACTAATAAATAATAATAAATAGCAGAAAATATAAGTCAATATGTACGGTAGAAAGTTTCTCTTAGGAATTATAATAAAATCATAATATATCCAATCTATTTATGTATTTAAGTATGATAAGCAAAATGTACGTACATATATATGTCAGAGTTGGAATCACATACAGAAGATGTTCTCAAAATAATGCTACCAGGCGCAAGCCAGTCTCTGCCAATCGGATGAAAAATGTAATTGTGGCAAATACAGACGCAACAATGTAGTAACTAAGAGATAAGTAAAAGGCAACTGCAACGCATGCTGATACTAATAAATAAAGTAAACGCATACCAGTAGTAAACTTGATGCATTCTATATGCAAACGTGATGCAAACCTATACACAAAGATCCAACCCGATACAAATAAATAATCATTAATAGGATAATAAGTTAATGTACATAAGAAGGACAACTAAATACGATCGATATAAACATATTCATACGAATTATTTTAGAATTCTACTATATACAATTTATTAATATGTTGAAATATGATTAGGAAAATGTACGTAAATATATGAATGTGAGTTCGAATCAGATACAGAAGATATTCTTAAATTGACACAATACAGACGGAATTGCAACAAAGAAGCGACTGAGAAGAAACTGAAAGGTAAGTGTAACAAACCGAACACAACTAAAGCAGGCAGACGCACCCGAGACGCAAATCAGACGTAAACCTATTCTTGAATATTCTAACCGAAACTTATAAATAATTGTTAATAAAAGAGTAAATAAGTTTAAATACGAATGACAACGAAATAAATGCGATGATAAAGCTATCAAAGAAATTATTTTATTAATCTACTATACTTATTCTATTTACCTGTTTTTGTATAACCGGAAAAGTAAAATGTATGTATTTTGATATATTCAAGTTGGAATCCGATCCAAAATATAAGTCTCTCATTACGTAATGTATACATAAACAAGAGATATAAAATACAACTGTAAAGCTGAAAGACGCAACTAATAAGTGATGAAGAGTTTTCAAAATGGCAATTAGATAGCATGCAGACACAAGAAATTCGGTTAAACGTACAGCAGACGCAAATAAGAAGCAAACAAGATGCAACGCTACTCTCAGAGGTCCTATCCGAAAGTTATATATAATTATAAAAAGGAGAAAAAATGGGAATAAATTGAATAGGAAACGAAATAAGTGCTATAGAGAAGTTTTCTGAGGATTAATTTAGAAATCTACTATATCCAAACCTTTTATATGTTGAAATATAATTAGCAGTGTAACATGTTCGTATTTCGTTATATTCGGATTGTATTCTGATTCAAATGATGCTCGTAAAGCAACGTAACACATATTCAACCCTAAATCAACAAATCGAAGGTAAAATGCAACCATGACGATTCAAGGATCATCTAAGAAGCAACTAAAAGGTAACTAATATGAAACTGAAAGGCATGCAAACACAACTAAAGCTAGCAAACGCACGACAGACAGAAAATAGACACGAGAATGACGCTAATCTGATGTAAAATAAATGTAATCCTATTCAAAAGGATCGTACCCGAGACTTTTAAATAATAATTATTGAAAGGGTAAATAAGGATAAATAGGAATGATAATGAAATAGGTGCGATAGAAAAGTTTTCTAAGAATTTACTTTAGCATTCTACTATAATCAATTAACTTATACGTGGAAGTAGGCTCTGGTCCTCTTCTTTCCTTTATGTTTTTTTTCTATTTACTCTTAACGCAATTATAAAAGATTCACTGTCACATCTTTATTGGGGAAATGATGGTCTGGCTTTAACGAAGGGTGTCTTATATCCTTTATGGAAAGCGTGTTGTCACATATTGTTTTATTAAACACATACTACATTTCTTAGTATCTTTCGTATTGCTGGAATTAAACAAGAATAAAAAATGTACTAATTACTGCATTTTTATTACAAGGTCTACGTGATTTTCTTCTCGATTGGAGAAATGTTCAGCAAACAGATTACACTTTCCTGAATATATTTTAAAAGCGACCATATCTAAATTTGTGATCGTAACTTCTTATATGTCGTGTGCTTAACTACGAATTGTTATATGAAAAGTGTTTATAATGGAGCAATCTACCAATTAGTTGAAATCATCGAGGACAGCACAAATACTTGTCAAGCTGGTGTCCATCGTACGAATATTTATCGTTGCTTGTCTATTCTCTGTACACCGCAAAAACGTTTGGAATATTATTCACCGTGCATACTCTCGATATATTCCTCAATAAACTTCGCGCCAATATTTTAATGTATGTAAATATCTAATATAACTTGAATTGAATACTATTTAATAAACGATTATTCACTGAAACCATGTAAGAACGAACAAATTTTAGCGAAGGTAAAAGCAGAACATATGATTAATAAAATATATATGATTATGCTGAACACTTTCAGATAAAAAGAAATGCAACGTAAATGAAAAATTAAATTATCAGAACTTATCGGCAAAAATTCGAGAGATGAATATTAAGAACAGCCGTTGACAGGGTCGAATGCTGAGTACAACTGAGAACGATGGAAGGTCATATTCATTCAATGTGGCAACAACCCGAGCGTCGAGCAGTCTCGTCTTCGCTTTTCGTTTCTCTTAACTTCGTCTTCTTCTCTCTTACACCGATTCTGAAAGTTTCATTATCTAATGTTGGTGAAAAAGTGATGGTCGTGCTGTGACAAAGGAAAACTTATTTCACTCAAGGCAAGCTCGGAGCCATGTTTTGTTTTAATTTTTTCCACCGTGGTCCTTTAACGAAATAATTTTTTATAAAACTAATAAGATGACGCAACTTTTCAGAGTATTTATCTAAGAAGTTATTTTAGAATTCTTTTGCGTTTAATCATATTTTAACTTAATGTAATATGATTAGATTTGTAAAATAAGAGTACTTTAATGTCTCTTAAGATATTAGAAGGAAAAATTATGAAAATGCGTAATGACATGCAACCATTGGCACGATAGTACTTGCATTGGATGATTTACAATTAGATTTCCCAAGAAATATCGACGTTGGTCTTACTACATGTATGGTGCTTTATATAGAGTTTCACGCGCTAACGCTGACTCAACTCTAAAATCCACCTACCGCGATATCGATGCTCGATACCTTTCTGATTCGGGTGCTTTCAATTTGCCCTACGAACAGAAAATTTAGTGGACCGCTCTTTCTGATAGCTGTCCGATATCCTCACCGGCAGATATAACGGATTATTAAGCATGACCGTTCGTGCTTTTCAAATTTCAGGCAATAAAAGTATAATCCTCGTTAGGATTTTTAAACACTTCCGCGATACTGACGTGTGTGTTAAAATAAAGCTGACTCTACTATAAAATTAGCGTTGGCGAGATAATCTAATCGAAAATTTCAAGGAAATAAAACGAAGTCCACGATAGATCCTTCAATCGCAGCCGAACGCCCAAGCGAAAGTTACAATAATATTGATTCTACTCCATAATAAGCTAATAATAAAACTGAAGATAATAATCACCATTTGTATTTGGAGACATAATAGGAGATGAACTTGAAGTATATTTTAGAGAATGTTGCGTATTTCTGAAAGGATCTTTAAACAATGCGAATAATATGATTCAAGACATTGGAAATAAGATAAATATCGTAGTTTTGAGTTGGTTAACAATTCGTGCCATTATGTCGTACCAAAATTCGCACAAGCAATCATTATTTAACACAATTTTCTTTTCCTAGATTTGCATTGAAACATTAATTCTAGTATTTTCCATCGTTTTAACATACTATGTATGAATTCTCATCGTGACTGTGATAGAATTACAAAATTCTCTTTGTCTCATCGTATTTATTTACCTCCAATGAATGTCGAATCGTACCCCATAATGTTTCATTATGTTTTTTTATGGACTTTTAAGCCTAAAATATTAAAATTCTGTCTAAATAATTAAGGAGCTATATTATCACTATGTTCGGGTAATAATATAAATAGAAACATTTTTCTTTGCCCTGTTTTCTTCCTCTTTTATTCACTTTTCTACATAATATTTCATTTAATTCTAGCCAATTGAGCGCAATGCATTATCTGGTTTTACAATATAAATATAATATATAGATCACGTTCATTCCAGATATAAATATATAGTTTAGTATTAGTGTCAAGACTATGGAATCAGTTGGTAGCAGCGATGAATAGGAATTCTTGAGTGAATAAAGTACAAAGAAGGTTACTTGCCAAACCGATGTTAAAAATTGTCAATAACAAAAATTTCGATGATCTGCAATGTAATCTTCATGAGGTATGAAAAGAGAGTTAATCATAGGAAAAATTACAAGATATATGATTGTATATTTAGTCATTCAAATGTCTGAAGGTGTTAAGGGAAGATCCAATAACGGTGTGTAGAGATTAAAATATAACTTATCCTGGTCCACAAACTGCTAAGAAAGTGGAGAGAGGAAATTTTATAAAGTTAGTTCCTGTATAAATGCTACAGAAATGCAAGACTTTATGAAACCAAATGATTTTAGAGAGGAGGAATGGTAGTATATGTATTTACTCTACATTCAGTAGATTTGATATAAAAGTAAATTTAAACATTGCAAAAGAAAAATATGTTTGTTTTAGAATTAAACAGATTACAGTATGATCAACAAAAATGCATAATTTTCAATCGTGTTACGTATCTGGGAGCTGCAGCAATGAATGCACCAAAATCATAAAGTGAAATACAACGTAATATGAACATTTTAAATATCTTAGACAGGGTATTAAAATTTCAGTCTTTGTGCAAAGTAGATCCCAAGGAACTTTTTAGGATAAAAATTCGATATGCTAAAGATGAAAATTGAAGTGGAAGTTCTTTTTTTAATTACGATATAATAAAACGTACTTTACGATTGATTAAAATACATAATTATCTTGATTTGTCTAGTTTATACGATGTTGTCATTTAGCAAATAATTGTCCAATATGAAATACTATTAATTTCATTTTATACACGTAGAGAAAGTTTCGGACTTTGTCCCGCGTGCTTTGCTTTCAGATGGTCTCATTGTAAAAGCGTGGAAACTGCTATTTATCAATATCATGTTTTTAGATGTGATATACCAAGCACAATAAGTGTTATATTAAAATCAATTTCATTGCTTTTCTCGATTACCACACAGTCCATTATTAATTAATCATTTGTACGCAGGATGGACGAGAGTCAGATTCTTTTTTAAATCCTTCCTCAGAGCACAACGACCAATGACAAATTCATTAACAGTGTTTGACTATAATAATTATGACTCAGGCGATGAAACATTTAATTCTCATGTATTTATTCATGAAATTATCGTGGAAGTAAAGGAGGAAGTTGGCAAAAATGAAGTAGTACAGTTCCTAAGGATAGGAAGTATTGCAAAGGTTGGATTAATTTAGTAACGCATGATTGTTTGATTATACAACTAGTATCCAGTAAGCAACGGTGTATAATTATTGTAGATGAAACATTTATTGGTTTTCCTGATAACACTAGACGTGAGGTGAAACATAACAATATGCGTTAACTTGAAATGGTATGCATTATTAGTTTGACAATAAATTAATATAAAATTGATATAAATAATTATACGATATTAAAGCTATTTTTTGCCTGTGTATCTACTAAATATTTTTAATAGACATGTATATCGTATTTATAATAGTTGTTATTGTTACATCAAGTCAGCACTGGCTCATCATTCCAGGATCGATTTTACCATATATGTGGCCAGGGAGATCCAGCTAACCCAGTTTTGGAAACTCTTAATATAGGGATATCAAGAGAGGGCAAAATATTCATTAAAATAGCAGTTGATTCAGTTATAAGAAGTACCAGGAAATTAGTTTGATTCGATTCTCCTGTTGAAGTATTTCCAAAAATGATAGATTTTGGTACTTTAATAAGAGATATTTAGTACAATAATTTTTCTTATCTCTAAAAACGTAAATTGCTTTTCACATCCAATAGTATTCTTATTATTACACAAATTATTAACATTATAAATTTATTAAGACTGACTTTTTTAATACAGATAATATCTGGCGATGGAATTTCATTACGACGTACAAGGTATAGAAACATCAGAAGAATTGGTTAGGAGCAGAAAAAATATTGCTCTTTAATGAGCTTCAACAATATGCGTCGTCACATTAAATCTCACGGTGAGAATAAATTCAGGTCTTTAATATATTATGATATACTATTCAGATTTTATTATAATATAATGTAATAAAATTTCTATAATGTCAATAATATATATTTTTATTTATGCACCCATAGATGGTAATGAACACATGTTATGCTGAACAGGAGAGGTATCGAAAGATTTTTTTGCAGTTGAATTGGCAAGCCGTGGAGATGTTGGAAAAAAAATGATAACAGTCCGATTTTTTAATATTACTAACAAAACAAGGAATTCATGGCACATAACGCATAGAGGTATGTCAACTTTTAAGTAATTGATTCAATTCCCAAGAGAAGATGTACAAATATAGAACAATGATTACTGTGTTTATCATATTATATTAATTTCCCACCATACTCCACCACTTTGCTTTTACCTTGTTAATGTGACATTATGTATGATATATAATGAAATGCGATATCGTTAAAGAAACGTATATGAAATACATTAACAGAAATGTTACTGTGAATGTGTTATATTGAGGAACATCAACGGAACTATTCCAGTACATGATTTTCTCAAAGGGACCGATGGTTTAGGCCAGGATTCTTTGAACAAAATACGTAAAGTTTATGCAGCATTTAAAGTAGAAGTTTCATATTGCCAAAGTTTTAATTCTTAAATTGCTAGTTTATTGTAATTTTTGAAAATAATTAATTGAAGCAACCTAAACATTTTTGCATCATACATATACCATTATATTATCGATTAATTTTAATGCTTGATATTATTTGACATTAATTAACAAAATTTGCGCATTTGCAAATGCCGGAAACAAGCATTTCGCATTCTGATAAGGTGAAAGTACAATTATAGTATACGAGATTAATCTAAAGACAGATATGATAATCTTAACATGTGATTTTATCAATTGAAACGTTAGATAGATAATAGTCAAATCATTTTCATACCCAATACCGTGCTATAAACATATTTTCTGTAATTATAGTATACTAATACTTTTCTCTCTTCATGACCAACTTTCCGAACTTTATAAACATTTCTGCATTCTTAGTGTTGAACCAGATATATTTGCAGCACAATGGTTATTGACTCTTTTTACAACATGATTTCCATTGTATCTTATATTCCACATTTTAAATGTTTTCCACTTTCAAGGACTCGACATTCTCTTCCATGTAACTCTATGCGCATTGTTTATAGTAAGTTGTTCTTCGCTTATACGTCTAGATAAAATTATCATTTTATTATTGCAAATATGATTTTCTTTTGTAATCTATTTACTGTTATCCAAAAAGGAGTTATTATAAATGGATTTTGAAAGAATTTTAAATTAGTTTAAAATACATTTACCTAATCGTTGCAGAAATGTAGAAATACCACGTTATCTAATGGAACTGGCCTATTCCGTTACATTAAAGAAATTGGAGACACACGAAGCAGAATTCATAATATTGAAATGTAACTTTATATATTATGCTTGAACGAATTAATTATGTATATAGATATTTTTGAATATTTCTACAACCCTTTCGAGCAATCAAACTTGTTTTACACATTACTACAAAGCCAATATCTGCCAGTATGTATGTCATCTCTGAAAATCTTGAATTGTCGTCGCAAATATTAACTAATACTCGAGTGACGAAGAACCGCGATAGAATCAACAAGTAATCACTTTGTACATTCTATATGTAAACAAGAAAGCCTTTCGTCTGGCCTTTAAAACAGTTTTCTTCTAATTGAAACAGTCTCGACAATTTGATACCATTATTATCTAGATGCATTGTCTCAATTCTTCCAAGAGACCAATAGAGAAGTGATAAATTGTCCTGTTTCAATAGTACAAATGTGCCTACTATTTTAAGATTTCCATTTCTAAATCTAAATATTTCATTAAGTTCACCCCGATGGATGTTTATGTCATAGGCTTTCGACGCATCGCGCGTATCTTTAATATTATTTGTACATTATATAATGATAAAATATAATGGATATTGTACAGTTTTTGAACTTTTACTGAGAATCCTAATTAATGTGTATAAGTGATGTTTTGTAACTTAAAATAGATTAATATATTGTCTATTAATTGGAATATTGGATCACAGTATTTCGAGTATAGTGAGTATAATCTCAGAATATAGAGTATGAACCGATTGTTCCCAATATCTAATACCTTTCGCATTCGTATTAAATAATATAGTCTTATTACCTATTAGCGACATCTCTATTACATATTATATAAGGTGTGTCCAAGCAAAATGTTTCCGATCAAAATATATTGCTTACCAGGGATAAACATTCATAACTTGGAACGTAAAGTGGATCATAAATCTTGAGCCTTCCCATGCAGCAGCAGTTTCAACGAAATATCATTTTGGACAGCTATACTTTAGTGATTATAACGGGGGTGGGATGGAAGATTTTTTGATTGGAGTGGAAGAAGATTAAAGTAAACGTTCGGCCAATCAGTGACGATGGTGCGATCGTTTCCTATATAGATGGCATTTCATACACGTCAGGTGGATGAAGCTTGTGAGCTCGCCACCGAAGAAGCATCATAGTAACTTGGCCGCCATCTGTTCAATCTATTCGACTAAATTTCGTCGTTGTTATTTGTGAACATCCTAATTGTAAATTTGTACTGAACAATATTCTAGTTTTATTTCTTATATTTTATCTCTTTGGAAAGTATATATATAATAGTATTGTAGGAAAGAAGCGAAAAATTTGGAAGTAGAGCGTACCGTATCGAATAAAATCTTAAACATGATGGATCCCTATACACTTCGAGATTACGACAAAGGAGATAAAATAAGATATTCTTTGCCAGCTTACATACAAAGGTATGAAGCAGTGATCGAAGTTCTTTGCAGTGATAAATACGGTGGCAAGATACAAAAGGTTCGGTATCACATTAATATTCTTTTTCATAGTTGTACATTTTATTTGTTTAACATTAATTCTGGTTCGTGTAGATCTCGAAAGATCTCAAAAGATCATCCTTTTATATAGATATTATGTAAATTCAATAAAATTTATCGTATTATACATTTTTTTCTAATTACCTGTTTCCATATTGTTCCTATAGATTATTGATTTTGGCTGTGGAAATCTTGACTTTTTGGATTCCCTAAAACGTATCTCCGATGTAAAAGAAATATTGTGCGTAGATATTGATAGATGTATTCTCGAAAATAACAAGCGCAAAGCCAAGCCGTTTGTTCATGATTTTGTACATTTAAGAAAAGGCCCACTTCAGATACACGTTTACGAAGGAAGCGTTTCTAGCAATGACAAAAAATTGCAAAAAGCCGATGCAGTGATATGTATGGAATTGTGAGTTATTACCAAAGATAATTATCTCTTGATAATATATTTGCAACGAATACTAATAATAGAAATTTTTTAGGATTGAACACTTAGATTCGAATGCATTAAAGGATTTTCCATTTAACATCTTTGGTTATATCAAACCAAAAGTAGCAATTGTAACAACGCCAAATGCAGAATGTAATGAATTATTTCCTCATTTCTCCGGACTCCAGCATCCAGAAAGAAAGATTGAATGGTCTAGAGAACAATTTCAGGCCTGGTATATTTTTTACACATTTTAGATTCTTGTATATATAAGTATACGTATATGTATAAATACACACATACGTACATACTTACATATATACGCGCACGTTAATATAGTTACTTTCTAATGAATTACATTCATTTGTAGGGTGGAGAATATAATTATAAGTTTTCCTGATTATCATGTATCGTTCCGTGGCATTTGTAATGGACCAGAAGGTACGGAACATCTAGGTGCTCGCACACAAATGGCCGTTTTTCATCGCAATAGCGACGAGAACTGTTCAGAATCATTAGGAATTGATAATATATATAAATTCGTAACTTCGCATAATTTTCCATTTATAATTGACAAACGTTCGGACACAGAAAAGATTTTAGACGAAGTTTTTTACCATCTTGAAGAGTCGCAAAATATGGATAATATACGAGGAGAAATGTCACTTGAATCTTTAGTATTGAACTTGAGGAAATTAAATATTACAATTGAATCACTGAAAACAATTCTGGAGGAAGCAGGATTGACCATAATTGATTACGAAGATGGTCCTGCTACATGTATTCCAGTGCAACCACGTACTATACGTGAAAGGCATAAAGATTATGAAATATGTTTGGGTTACGATGGATATATAGTGGATGAAATTAAGTGGGATTCTGATGACTGTGACGAAGAAGAAGAACAGAATGTTGTTATACCTGAGAGAAATTCTTCCCCAGAAAGTGACATTACTTATCTGTTTGATAGTGAAAATAATTCATCAAGTGATAATAATCTTTCTGACAGGGTAAACATCCCTGAATCTGTTGCTGATCCAATTAATTCCGTTTTATAATATAATTAAGTTTCGTCATCATTAATGGGATTAATTTTTATATGTTATCAGAAGGTGATACAGCCAATATTTCAAACGAAGTCAATAATACACTTATAAAGCGAACTGAAATGCTAAATATAACATTTGATTTCTACCATTCTGTAACAGTATTATTCTCTTCGACATAGCCTCAACAGCTCTTCGTTCATTTGTTTCAATTGAAATGCTCCTAAGGCGATGATACATCAACAGATAAAAACATGCTTTATCCATTATTGTTGATTAACAGTTTCATCCCTCATACACATTGAGAGATGAATCTGTTAATCTGGAAGGAGCAAGTAATAGAGAACTGAAGCAAGTAATTGTCGATTATTTATTATGATGATCATATTGTTGCAATGGATCTGCGTCAATTACAAATCAAACACAACACACAGATTCATCACGAATACTTAGAAATTCTAAAGAGATGAGTTCTAAACGCAAATCGTTAAGGCCTGAAAATATAAGCAACTACGATATATCAAAAACATTTCGATTGGGCGATAAACCGATGCTGCCAACTAATGGCGTAAGAAATATTAGTCGAAATTCTCTATAGGATTCTAATAATACTTAACGTCTCGAATCCATCAAGTATATCAACGATGTTCATTATATAACTGTCCGTTACAAAAAGTGATACAATTGAAGAGAACCATATAATTGAAAACGTACTTACAATAATGAGAATGATATAATAGAAAATATATCTTTGAATAAAATAATATGTATTTACTTCCCGTGTGCCGAAGAATATTGTGATATTATATGACAATCTTTTGAAGAAGAAAATTTAAAAGATATTCAATCTGAAAAATATTTAGTAAAGACCATTGACGGATGGAAGGATTATTCAATAAATTTCAATCCAGTTTGTTTAACATGTCTAGGTAGCATTATTGAAATATTACCAGATACTCCGGAGTCCTTAGATATTTCTCCAAATAGCTGGATATCAAAAATTATAGATACTGGCAATCCCTATTCGAATCACCGATAGGGACATCGAAATATGATTTATCTAGTATAGTGCATAATAAATTCGCCAAGGGTAGCTCACGCACCACGATTTGAAAATTTAGAACCGATGTTAATAGAAAATGTAGATCTTGCAAATAATAGTGATTTCATTAATGATATGAAATGAATGGAAAAATACATTTTGTAAGTCTGAAACTACATAACTTTTCAATTCCATTATTGCCTATCAATTAATTTCATTATTATCTTTGTCAATTAAACAATGTAATAATTTTATAGAAATATAATAAATGTTTATGTCATTATTTTTACAATAATCCTTCCATGTATTCCATACATTACAAAATTTATGGTCTGTTAAGAGTGCTTAATTAAAAAGTTCATTTTTATCAAAAATATGAAATTTATACCAATTATTTTGCTATAATATTACAATGTTCACAGTAATAAAATGAACGCTTATATACATGAATATGCATACGTATAACGTATGTATAAGTGCACGTAGTTAAGTAAAGATACACATATGTGTATATATATATATATATTTACATATATATATATTTACATATATATACATATATATACACACACGCAAACACATACTATAAATATATATGTACATGGATATGTGTGTATGTGTATGTGACTTTGTTTGTTTGTGTATATTTATTTATACGTTTATTCATTTCTATATACTTAACAAATACCGTGATATAGATATATTTTCTGTAATTATAGTTTACTAATACTTTTCTCTCATCATGACCAACTTTCCGAACTTTATAAACATTTCTGCATTCTTGGTGTTGAACCAGATATATTTGCAGCACAATGGTTATTGCCTCTGTTTACAACATGATTTCCATTGTATCTTATATTCCACATTTTAAATGTTTTCCGCTTTCAAGGACTCGACATTCTCTTCCATGTAACTCTATGTGCATTGTTTATAGTAAGTTGTTCTTCGCTTATACGTCTAGATAAAATAATCATTTTATTGTTGCAAATACGATTTTCTTTTGTAATCTATTTACTGTTATCCAAAAAGGTGTTATTATAAATGGATTTTGAAAGAATTTTAAATTAGTTTAAAATACATTTACCTATTCGTTGCAGAAATGTAGAAATACCACGTTATCTAATGGAACTGGCCTATTCCGTTACATTAAAGAAATTGGAGACACACGAAGCAGAATTCATAATATTGAAATGTAACTTTATATATTATGCTTGAACGAATTAATTATGTATATAGATATTTTTGAATATTTCTACAACCCTTTCGAGCAATCATACTTGTTTTACACATTACTACAAAGCCAATATCTGCCAGTGTGTATTTCCTCTCTATAATGAATAAAGAATTGTTTATTGGATAGGTTTGACATGTACAAATAGTTTCTTTAACATTGCACTTAATTAATGAAGACAATTTTTCAAGAAACTTGTTAGACAAAATTTGTGACGTGATAAATATTAATTAATGACCCCCTACCAACGCATAGAATTAGAATATAAATTTAATGTTATATTTTTATTTTTCAAATATAACGTATAACGCATATAGCACGTAATCGTGTAATATCATATTAGATGTTATAGGAATTCTACTGATTCAATTGATATATTTTCTGTGCATGTGTGGGAGTTCATCCGTACGTTTATGTATGTCGGTGCGCGTAAGCATATATTGTACGCGGTTTAGCTAATGTATTAAAATGAATGTTATAGTTTTATTCACGTAATAATATTTTTTATGTGAGATAAAAATCCACAGACAAAACAGTAAAAATGTTTTGTCTATGTTGATATATTTTATATATTTTTTAAGTTGCTATTTCTGAAGGGAAACATTTGAATTTCAACATCAATGTATGTTAAGTATAAAAAGTAAACTTTATATATAATTTCTAAAAAAGCAGATTTTGGAAATGCTTTTTTAACCTTACTTTGCAAAATCAAATGTTTTGCCATTATCAATGTATATCGTTGTGCTCCTCAATAAATATTATATAATTTTATTATCCATACTTTATATATACATCTAAATTTCCAGTTAATGCACATGGTGTTATAGCAAGTTTGGTTTTGGGAAAGACATCTTTCTTGTATGTTGAATATTTGCTTATATTATAATGTTTCATTTTGCGTGCTTATACTTTTTACATACATATCATTGTTAATATTTTGACGTAGGATTACTACTGCTTCATATTTATGTATTATTTATCATATTATAAATTATTTATCATAACTGAAAAATAAATTATCGTTTTAGTATTTTGTTTACTTCTATCATCCTTGTTATCCTACAATTAAGATATGAAAGCTTTAATTTACTACACAAATAGCTGCATGAAAGTTTATGCTTATATTAAATCATAAACACTTTACTAGCTGATTTGTTGCAAAATTATTTTAAATTACGTCCATAATATTCCTTTTATTATATCCCTTAAAAAAATATAATTAACTGAATATTATTAATTTTAAATATGGGATTATGGAGATAGAAAGGAAGAAGTGGAAATATATGGGTAGCGTTACATAATCTAATCTAATCTTTCTCCGCATGAGCCTTGATAAAATTAAGAATCAATAATGCCCCTATAATGTAGACTAATGATATTGCTATTCAATTGCATCAGCGTTAAGATGCTTTATTGTAATCGATTGAATATCGGTAATGAATGTAATTTTTCAAAAATAAGTTCTACAATAATTCATAATAACTTTCTATATTATTTATTATAATTATATAGATAATGTTGAAAAAGTTTTATCTCAGTTTCAAGAATATTATCTTAAAATATTATATATAGAGGAGAATCATAGACACTACATAGATAAAAAAAATAAAAATTACGTAAATTATTTTCATTCAAAGAGCCAAGAAAATGCAGATGAATGCAATAATGATGTGGCACAACTGAAAGATATAGTTGCAAAAAATGAAGAAGAAAGGCAGAATTTATATGAAGGGGCTGCTCAATTTAAAGAAATCCTGGAAAGTGACGTAAAATGAGCCGATTCCAAGTGTTGTCGTAGTAATATTAATATTGCTAAATACTAATATTGAATTAATCGTTTTACAAAATGATTAAGTACATTTGAGTAATGATGAATCTTTTGTAAATGAATTTGTCAACGTTTGGAAGATGACTATAAAGGTGCAAAAGCAACATTAATTGAATTACGTGTCCATAATGTTTTTCAAATACTATTTAATTTGGTAAATGTAGAAATCGTAATAAAGCATAAGACACATTCTACACGCTAATGTATCAAGATGTCACAAATGTAGATCATGCATAATAAATTCGCCCAGTATATTAAAAGATAAAGCAAATATTTTGAAAAATCGAATTAACCTCACTCTGAAAATAGGCACGATGATTAAATTCATAAGAATAATATAAGGTTTGTTTCAATTTACATGATACTTTCGCAGAATGGATGGAAATCTATTCCTCCTTAGATATATATAAATGAATAAACGAATAAATAAATATATACAAACAAACAAACGCGAACACAGTCACACACACATACACACATATCCGTGTACATATTATGATAAAAATTAAATGGAGAAATTTAAATTTTTAGACTGTTCGACTATTAAAATCATACATGATTTGAGTTCAGATCGGTAAAAGCCAGATCGGTTTCTATTTATAAAAAAAATATATTTTATTTTACGAAAGGACTTAAAATATTAAATATTTTATTATAAAATTAAATATAGAAAATTAATTTTAATGAATAAAATTAAGTTAATTATTTATAATATTAAGGTAGGATATTAAAATTATTAAATTATATAAATAGTATAATTATAAATAGAATTAATATAGAAATGTTTATGAAATCAATAGTTTTATAAAATATTTGGGGTATTAAATTTTTATAAAAGACGTATTTTTTATTTTTATAATATTATTTTTTATAACAATTGATATTTTCGTAGGAGTTGCATTTTTTGTATTATTAGAGCGTAAATTTTTAGGGTATATTCAGGATCAGAAAGGTCCTAATAAAGTTTTAATTTTAGATATTTTTCAGTCATTTAGAGATTCAATTAAGTTATTTGTTAAAGAAAATGTAAAATGTGTTGCACAATCTGTTGCACAATCTTTATCTTATGAAGTTTCAATATTTTTAATTTTTTTTGTTATACTTTTTTATCTTGAAAGATTTAAGTTGATTGATTTTTTAAAGTTTCAGGAGAAAATTTTAAAATTTTGATATGTAAATTTTATAGTTTGTATTATATTATTTTTTAGTATAGTAGCTGAGTTAAACCGGATACCTTTTGATTTTATTGAGGGAGAATCAGAATTAGTTTCTGGGTTTAATATTGAATATATAAATGGTAGATTTAAATTGATTTTTTTAGGAGAATATATAATAATTATAATTTTAGGTATTTTATTTATATTAATATTTTTTGGATATATAATATTTAATTTAAAAAGAGTTTTTTTTAGTTTTAATGTTTATAATTTTAATAATTTGAATTCGAGGGTGTTTACCTCGAATACGATATGATAATTTAATATATTTTTGTTGATATTATATTTTAAGGTTAATTATATTAAATTTATTTTTAGTATTTATTTTTAAATATTATTTATATTTGATATATTAATAAAAAATTTATGGTATTAATTTATTTAAATAAATAAAAATTATTATTAAAAATTTAGTGTAGTTATTTTAGGTAATTATATATAGAAAATAAAAGGTATGAAATATAATATTATAATATGTTTTATATAAAATTATTATAATATAAAAATAAAAATAATGTATATTAATTAAAGTGAAGTAGAGTGTAATTTAAATTTTTAATTTATATTTTAAGAGCTTAATATTTTAATGTAGTGGATAAATAAAATAATTATTTTTAGTTTGTGTAAAAATATTATTAAATATGAATGTATAATTATTTATGTAAATTAAAAATAAATAATGAGAGGATGAATTACTTTAATTAAGTGTATGGTTATTAATATGAAAATATTATACATAAAATTATTTAATGTAAAAAGAAAAATAAATTATATATTAAATTAAAATGTAAGGTATTTGTATTGATAAATTTTTTAATTTTTTAAATATATAAAATTTATTAAATTTGATATTTTATTTAGTATCTAAATAATTTTATAAATTTAATTATATAATAATTAAAGTAGTTACTTTTAATTTATGAAAAATATTATATTGACAGATTAGTGTATTAAATTTAGAATTTAATTAAATAAATTATTAGGAGATTTATATATAATAAAAAGTTAATAGAAAATTTTAATTTCTATAATTATATTTTCAAAATATATGCATAATTGCTTATTAACTAGCAAATATTATTTATTTAATAATAATGTAAATCAAATTTTATTGAATCAATTTATATTAATAAATATTATAAAATATAAGATTGAGTATAATTGTGTTAGTTCAATGAAGGGTGTTTCAATTTCTTGGCCCCCTAATCAAGTTAGTATATAAAATGTTGAGAAAAGTATTCAAAAATTAATTTGATAATGGGGGTTAAATTTAAGATTAAATTTTTTAGAGGATCTAATGAAAGGGAGAATTAATAAAATTAAGATTGCTGATAATAAAGCAATTACTCCTCCTAATTTATTAGGGATACCTCGTAGGATTGCGTAAGCAAATAAGAAGTATCATTCAGGTTTAATATGAATTGGTGTAATTATTGGGTTTGCTTTAATAAAATTATCTGGGTCTCTTAGGAGGAAGTGGTATTGAAATATGAATGAAAAAAGTATAATTATTAAAATAATAAAAGTGATTAAGTCTTTTAAAGAGAAATTTTTATAGAATAGAATTTTATATATATCACTATTAATTCCTATAGGGTTAGAAGAGCCTCTTTCATGTAAGAATATTAGATGAATAATTACTATAAATAGAATAATAAATGGTAAAATAAAGTGGAATGAATAAAATCGATTAAGTGTTGGTGAATCAACAGCAAATCCTCCCCAGATTCATTCAACAAGAGTTTGTCCAATGTATGGAATTGCTGATAGAAGATTTGTAATAACAGGAGCTCCTCAAAAAGATATTTGTCCTCAAGGGAGAACATATCCTAAGAATGCAGTTATTATTGTTAGAAGGAGAATAATAATTCCAATAATTCATGTTTTTATAAGATTAAAAGATTGATAGTATTCGACCAATG
The DNA here is from genome assembly GCF_050613455.1 of Vespa mandarinia. NCBI lineage: Eukaryota > Metazoa > Arthropoda > Insecta > Hymenoptera > Vespidae > Vespa > Vespa mandarinia. The sequence goes on along the minus strand of NW_028197185.1, from coordinate 118,274 downwards.
TGAATATATATACAAATAAAAAAAATTGAAGCTCCATTACTATGAAGAATTCGCATAATTCATCCATAATTTATGTCTTGTATAATTAGGATAACTCTGTTAAAAGCTATATCAGTCGAAGGGCAATAGTGTATAAATAAGAAGATTCCAGAAATTAATTGAATTGATAGGGATAGGCCAAGTAAAGATCTTAAATTCCATCAGTAATTAATATTAATAAGTGTAGATAAATTAATAAGAGAATTTATGATAATTTTTAATAAAGTATTTTTATGTATAAATGATTCATTCATTAAGTTATTTTTTAATTATTCGTAAAGGTTTAGAATTAATGATGCAGATTTTTGTAATTAGAATAAGATTAAATAGTTAAAAAAATATTAGAGTAATAATATAAATATTAAATGGGAATTCTATTAAGTGATTTAAGTTTATAAATGGGTGACTGATTAATACACCATTAATTGATAGATTAATAAAATATGGGTTTAAATTTATTAATGAAGACCTATAAGAAAGAATTATAATTAAGACAGATATAAAAATAGATATTGGTAAGAATAATGTCTTTCATTTTGAAGATATATATTGAATTGAAATAAGTCTAAGGAATATTATAAATAAAATTATTAGCCCCCCAATGATTATTAAGAAAATTAAAAATGAATATAATGAAAAAGTATAAAATATTCTGATAGAAAGACAAGTCCTAACTGTAAATAATATTAATAAAATTATTGATTAAATGATATATAAATTTGGATGTAAAATAAAATATATTAAAATGAGTAGTATTATGAGACAAATAGAGTTAATAATTGATTTCAACATTAAGAGTTATAAATTAAAATAATAAACAAAAAATAGTTTTAAAAAAAATTTTAATTTTAGGAAATTAAAGATATAGAGGTTATCTATTTTTTTTGATATTTTAAACTTAAAAATAATTATGTATTTAATTTAAATTTACAAAATTTATGTTTTATTAAACTATTAAGCTAAATAAAAGTTATTAATTTAGATTTAATTTAGAGTATTGTACGTATAGATGATTTGAGATAAGATATTATTAAATTATATATTTGGGTTAATTTTATTTTTAATGAGATTAATTTTGATATGAAAATATTATGATCATGTGCTAATAGTTTTAGTTTGTATTGAATTTATTGTTATTATTAGATTATTTATTATTTTTATAATATTAATGTATTTAAAAAGAGACTTTTACTTACTAATTTTTATGGTTATATTTGTAATAGAAGGAATTTTAGGTATTTCTGTAATTGTTATAATTGTTCGTTTTAAAGGAAATGAGTATTTTAAAAATTTTAATTTAATATGATAAAATTAATTTTAAGGTTAGTATTTAGAATAAGGTTATTTAAATTTAAATTTAGAAAATTTAGAAAATCAATTATTATATTTTATTTTTCATATTTTTCATTATATATTAATTATAATATTATATTTCTCTAGAAATATATGAATTGGGGGTATATTTTTTTTAGATTATTATTCTTATATATTAGTAATTTTAAGATTACTAATATATAAGATTAGAGGATGTATATTAATAATTAATATAACAAAATTAATAGAATTTACAATTTTGGCTTTAATAATTTTTTTAATTTTATGTTTTTTTTCTTTAAATTTATTGGTATTTTATTTAATATTTGAAGCTAGGCTTTTACCAATTTTTTTTTTAATTTTATATGGGGGATATTCATATGAGCGTTATGAATCAGCCATATATATTAATATATACAGTAGTTTCTTTTATACCTTCTTTATGGTTACTAATATTATTATTTTCTTATTATAAAAGATTAATAATTTTAATATTGATCTTTTTAAATTTAAAGTTAGACGGTATTATATTTTTTTATGTTTATTGGGGTTTATAGTAAAATTACCTATATTTTTTTCATATTTGGTTACCTAAGGCTCATGTTGAAGTTCCAGTCTATGGTTCGATAATTTTAGCTGGTGTATTGTTAAAATTAGGCAGATATGGAATGTTGCGGATAATTCAAATTTTTAATTTAAATATAGTGAAATATAGGTATATAATTATTACTTTAGGGGTTATTGGAGGTATTTTAATAAGGTTATTGTGTTTAATTCAAGTTGATATAAAAATATTAGTTTCTTATTCATCTGTTGTTCATATAAGATTACTAATTAGTGGGATAGTTACTTTAACTAAAATTGGATTAATTGTAGGATTAATAATAATGTTAGCTCATGGATTATGTTCATCAGGGTTATTTTATATTGTGAATGTTAATTATGAATGTTTTGGTAGAAGGTTAATTTATTTAAATAAGGGTTCAATAAGTATTTACCCATCATTATGTTTATTTTGATTCTTAATATGTTCTTCAAATTTATCAGCCCCAATCAGATTAAATTTAATTAGAGAGATTTTTTTATTAATAAGGTTGATAAGGTGAAGAGTTAGAGTTAGAATATTATTAATAATTATATGTTTTTTGAGTGCTGCATATTCTTTATATTTATTTAGTATAAGACAACACGGTGAAAGACAAATTTTACAAATAAATTATAAAAATGTATTTGAAAAGGATTACTTTATATTAATTTTACATTGAGTTCCTTTAAATTTTTTATTTTTATGAATAAGAATATTTATGATATAATTTTATTAGAATTTAAATAGTTTAATTAAAATATTAGAGTGTGGATCTAAAGATATATAGAAGGTATTTTAAATTATATTAGTAATAAATATTTCTTTTTGAAATTAGAATTTATAGTTTTATCTATGATTTTTTTGTTAATAAAAATAAGGTAATTGATAGAATGAGTATTTATAAGAGTTAATTCGATAAATATGGAAATTATTTTTTATGTAGACTGGGTGTCTATAATATTTTTTAGCTTAATTATAATAATTTTTAGGTTTATAATATTATATAGATTAAGATATATAGAGGGAGATAAGAATATTAATCGATTTTTTATATTAGTAATTATATTTGTTTTAAGAATATTATCATTAATTATTTGTCCTAATATTATAGGTTTATTGTTAGGATGAGATGGGTTAGGATTAATTTCTTATTGTTTGGTAATTTATTATCATAATTGAAAGTCATTTACTTCTGGGATGATTACTGTTTTATTGAATCGAATTGATGATGTTGGTATTTTGATGATAATTAGTTTAATAGTTATTTTAGGATCATAAAATAGAATTTTTTATAGATTTAATTCTTTTTTTTTCTTTATTAATAATGTTAAGAGCATTTACTAAGAAAGCTCAGTTACCACTTTCTTCTTGATTACCTTCGGCTATAGCTGCTCCTACCCTTGTATCTTCTTTGGTTCATTCATCAACTTTAGTAACAGCAGGCGTTTATTTATTAATACGTTATAATAATTATTTAATTGATAATCATTTAACAGGTTTAATATTATTTATTTCTAGGTGTATAATAATGATATCTGGATTAATAGCTAATTTCGAGGATGATTTAAAAAAGATTATTGCATAATCTACTTTAAGATAGTTAGGTTCGATAACAAGGATTTCGAGATTAGGGGAAGTAGAGTTAGGTTTTATACATTTAGTAATTAATGCATTATTTAAGTCTTTATTATTTATATGTAGTGGTATTTTAATTCATCAGATAAAAAATAATCAGGATATTCGTTATATGGGGAGATCAATTAGATATTATCCTTTTGTTTGTCTTGTATTTTTTGTTTCTTTATTATCATTATGTGAGTTTCCTTTTTTTCTGGGTATTATTCTAAGGATTTGATCATAGAAATTTTTTTAATAAGTAAAATGAATATATTAAGAATATTAATATTAATAATTTCTACTTTACTTACGGTTTCTTATAGAGTTCGATTAGTTATTTTAGTGTATTTAAGTTATTTAAATAAAATAAATTATTTTAATATAGTTAGAGAAAGATTGTGAATAAGAGTATCATTGATTGTTTTATATTTTTATTCTTTAATAATTGGGTATTTTCTAATTAATTTAATAAATTTTACTTTACTTATTCTAAGATTATTTAAAAAATTAATAGTTAAACAAATTTGTAATATTGGTTATATTTTAGGATGATTTTTAAGATTTATTGATATATTTAATTTAAGTAATTATAGGAAGATCTTTTTTTCTAGGATATGAGGACTAAATTTAATTAATATAAAAATTAGATTTTATCCTATAATGTTTTCTATATTTATATATACGATTTTTGATAAAGGTATTTCAGAGTATATATTTGTTTATAGAATAAAGAAAAGGTTTATTAAAAATTTATTTCATTTAATAATATTAAATAAATATATAGAATTAAATACATTTATATTTATATAATTTTACTTTGTATAATAATTATTTAATAATTAATTTATAGAATAATTTAAGTAGCCTAAATAAAGGGAATAATATTGAAGATATTAATGTAACATAAATTGTTTTTAAATATATATATGGGATATAGATAGAGTTTAAATAAAATTTTATCTCATACAAAAAATATATTATTACGTGAATAAAACCATAACTATCATTTTAATACATTACCTAAACCGCGTACAACATATGCTTACGCGCACCGACGACCATAAATGTACGGATAAACTCCCACACATGCACAGAAAATATATCAATTGAATCAGTAGAATCTCTATAACATCTAATATGATATTACACGATTACGTGCTACATGCGTTATACGTTATATTTGAAAAAAAAATATAACATTAAATTTATATTCTAATTCTATACTTTGGTAGGGGGTCATTAATTAATATTTATCACGTCACAAATTTTGTCTAACAAGTTTCTTGAAAAATTGTCTTCATTAATTAAGTGCAATGTTAAAGAAACTATTTGTACATGTCAAACCTATCCAATAAACAATTCTTTATTCATTATAGAGAGGAAATACACACTGGCAGATATTGGCTTTGTAGTAATGTGTAAAACAAGTTTGATTGCTCGAAAGGGTTGTAGAAATATTCAAAAATATCTATATACATAATTAATTCGTTCAAGCATAATATATAAAGTTACATTTCAATATTATGAATTCTGCTTCGTGTGTCTCCAATTTCTTTAATGTAACGGAATAGGCCAGTTCCATTAGATAACGTGGTATTTCTACATTTCTGCAACGATTAGGTAAATGTATTTTAAACTAATTTAAAATTCTTTCAAAATCCATTTATAATAACTCCTTTTTGGATAACAGTAAATAGATTACAAAAGAAAATCATATTTGCAATAATAAAATGATAATTTTATCTAGACGTATAAGCGAAGAACAACTTACTATAAACAATGCGCATAGAGTTACATGGAAGAGAATGTCGAGTCCTTGAAAGTGGAAAACATTTAAAATGTGGAATATAAGATACAATGGAAATCATGTTGTAAAAAGAGTCAATAACCATTGTGCTGCAAATATATCTGGTTCAACACTAAGAATGCAGAAATGTTTATAAAGTTCGGAAAGTTGGTCATGAAGAGAGAAAAGTATTAGTATACTATAATTACAGAAAATATGTTTATAGCACGGTATTGGGTATGAAAATGATTTGACTATTATCTATCTAACGTTTCAATTGATAAAATCACATGTTAAGATTATCATATCTGTCTTTAGATTAATCTCGTATACTATAATTGTACTTTCACCTTATCAGAATGCGAAATGCTTGTTTCCGGCATTTGCAAATGCGCAAATTTTGTTAATTAATGTCAAATAATATCAAGCATTAAAATTAATCGATAATATAATGGTATATGTATGATGCAAAAATGTTTAGGTTGCTTCAATTAATTATTTTCAAAAATTACAATAAACTAGCAATTTAAGAATTAAAACTTTGGCAATATGAAACTTCTACTTTAAATGCTGCATAAACTTTACGTATTTTGTTCAAAGAATCCTGGCCTAAACCATCGGTCCCTTTGAGAAAATCATGTACTGGAATAGTTCCGTTGATGTTCCTCAATATAACACATTCACAGTAACATTTCTGTTAATGTATTTCATATACGTTTCTTTAACGATATCGCATTTCATTATATATCATACATAATGTCACATTAACAAGGTAAAAGCAAAGTGGTGGAGTATGGTGGGAAATTAATATAATATGATAAACACAGTAATCATTGTTCTATATTTGTACATCTTCTCTTGGGAATTGAATCAATTACTTAAAAGTTGACATACCTCTATGCGTTATGTGCCATGAATTCCTTGTTTTGTTAGTAATATTAAAAAATCGGACTGTTATCATTTTTTTTCCAACATCTCCACGGCTTGCCAATTCAACTGCAAAAAAATCTTTCGATACCTCTCCTGTTCAGCATAACATGTGTTCATTACCATCTATGGGTGCATAAATAAAAATATATATTATTGACATTATAGAAATTTTATTACATTATATTATAATAAAATCTGAATAGTATATCATAATAGTATTATATATCATAATATAGTATATCATAATATATTAAAGACCTGAATTTATTCTCACCGTGAGATTTAATGTGACGACGCATATTGTTGAAGCTCATTAAAGAGCAATATTTTTTCTGCTCCTAACCAATTCTTCTGATGTTTCTATACCTTGTACGTCGTAATGAAATTCCATCGCCAGATATTATCTGTATTAAAAAAGTCAGTCTTAATAAATTTATAATGTTAATAATTTGTGTAATAATAAGAATACTATTGGATGTGAAAAGCAATTTACGTTTTTAGAGATAAGAAAAATTATTGTACTAAATATCTCTTATTAAAGTACCAAAATCTATCATTTTTGGAAATACTTCAACAGGAGAATCGAATCAAACTAATTTCCTGGTACTTCTTATAACTGAATCAACTGCTATTTTAATGAATATTTTGCCCTCTCTTGATATCCCTATATTAAGAGTTTCCAAAACTGGGTTAGCTGGATCTCCCTGGCCACATATATGGTAAAATCGATCCTGGAATGATGAGCCAGTGCTGACTTGATGTAACAATAACAACTATTATAAATACGATATACATGTCTATTAAAAATATTTAGTAGATACACAGGCAAAAAATAGCTTTAATATCGTATAATTATTTATATCAATTTTATATTAATTTATTGTCAAACTAATAATGCATACCATTTCAAGTTAACGCATATTGTTATGTTTCACCTCACGTCTAGTGTTATCAGGAAAACCAATAAATGTTTCATCTACAATAATTATACACCGTTGCTTACTGGATACTAGTTGTATAATCAAACAATCATGCGTTACTAAATTAATCCAACCTTTGCAATACTTCCTATCCTTAGGAACTGTACTACTTCATTTTTGCCAACTTCCTCCTTTACTTCCACGATAATTTCATGAATAAATACATGAGAATTAAATGTTTCATCGCCTGAGTCATAATTATTATAGTCAAACACTGTTAATGAATTTGTCATTGGTCGTTGTGCTCTGAGGAAGGATTTAAAAAAAGAATCTGACTCTCGTCCATCCTGCGTACAAATGATTAATTAATAATGGACTGTGTGGTAATCGAGAAAAGCAATGAAATTGATTTTAATATAACACTTATTGTGCTTGGTATATCACATCTAAAAACATGATATTGATAAATAGCAGTTTCCACGCTTTTACAATGAGACCATCTGAAAGCAAAGCACGCGGGACAAAGTCCGAAACTTTCTCTACGTGTATAAAATGAAATTAATAGTATTTCATATTGGACAATTATTTGCTAAATGACAACATCGTATAAACTAGACAAATCAAGATAATTATGTATTTTAATCAATCGTAAAGTACGTTTTATTATATCGTAATTAAAAAAAGAACTTCCACTTCAATTTTCATCTTTAGCATATCGAATTTTTATCCTAAAAAGTTCCTTGGGATCTACTTTGCACAAAGACTGAAATTTTAATACCCTGTCTAAGATATTTAAAATGTTCATATTACGTTGTATTTCACTTTATGATTTTGGTGCATTCATTGCTGCAGCTCCCAGATACGTAACACGATTGAAAATTATGCATTTTTGTTGATCATACTGTAATCTGTTTAATTCTAAAACAAACATATTTTTCTTTTGCAATGTTTAAATTTACTTTTATATCAAATCTACTGAATGTAGAGTAAATACATATACTACCATTCCTCCTCTCTAAAATCATTTGGTTTCATAAAGTCTTGCATTTCTGTAGCATTTATACAGGAACTAACTTTATAAAATTTCCTCTCTCCACTTTCTTAGCAGTTTGTGGACCAGGATAAGTTATATTTTAATCTCTACACACCGTTATTGGATCTTCCCTTAACACCTTCAGACATTTGAATGACTAAATATACAATCATATATCTTGTAATTTTTCCTATGATTAACTCTCTTTTCATACCTCATGAAGATTACATTGCAGATCATCGAAATTTTTGTTATTGACAATTTTTAACATCGGTTTGGCAAGTAACCTTCTTTGTACTTTATTCACTCAAGAATTCCTATTCATCGCTGCTACCAACTGATTCCATAGTCTTGACACTAATACTAAACTATATATTTATATCTGGAATGAACGTGATCTATATATTATATTTATATTGTAAAACCAGATAATGCATTGCGCTCAATTGGCTAGAATTAAATGAAATATTATGTAGAAAAGTGAATAAAAGAGGAAGAAAACAGGGCAAAGAAAAATGTTTCTATTTATATTATTACCCGAACATAGTGATAATATAGCTCCTTAATTATTTAGACAGAATTTTAATATTTTAGGCTTAAAAGTCCATAAAAAAACATAATGAAACATTATGGGGTACGATTCGACATTCATTGGAGGTAAATAAATACGATGAGACAAAGAGAATTTTGTAATTCTATCACAGTCACGATGAGAATTCATACATAGTATGTTAAAACGATGGAAAATACTAGAATTAATGTTTCAATGCAAATCTAGGAAAAGAAAATTGTGTTAAATAATGATTGCTTGTGCGAATTTTGGTACGACATAATGGCACGAATTGTTAACCAACTCAAAACTACGATATTTATCTTATTTCCAATGTCTTGAATCATATTATTCGCATTGTTTAAAGATCCTTTCAGAAATACGCAACATTCTCTAAAATATACTTCAAGTTCATCTCCTATTATGTCTCCAAATACAAATGGTGATTATTATCTTCAGTTTTATTATTAGCTTATTATGGAGTAGAATCAATATTATTGTAACTTTCGCTTGGGCGTTCGGCTGCGATTGAAGGATCTATCGTGGACTTCGTTTTATTTCCTTGAAATTTTCGATTAGATTATCTCGCCAACGCTAATTTTATAGTAGAGTCAGCTTTATTTTAACACACACGTCAGTATCGCGGAAGTGTTTAAAAATCCTAACGAGGATTATACTTTTATTGCCTGAAATTTGAAAAGCACGAACGGTCATGCTTAATAATCCGTTATATCTGCCGGTGAGGATATCGGACAGCTATCAGAAAGAGCGGTCCACTAAATTTTCTGTTCGTAGGGCAAATTGAAAGCACCCGAATCAGAAAGGTATCGAGCATCGATATCGCGGTAGGTGGATTTTAGAGTTGAGTCAGCGTTAGCGCGTGAAACTCTATATAAAGCACCATACATGTAGTAAGACCAACGTCGATATTTCTTGGGAAATCTAATTGTAAATCATCCAATGCAAGTACTATCGTGCCAATGGTTGCATGTCATTACGCATTTTCATAATTTTTCCTTCTAATATCTTAAGAGACATTAAAGTACTCTTATTTTACAAATCTAATCATATTACATTAAGTTAAAATATGATTAAACGCAAAAGAATTCTAAAATAACTTCTTAGATAAATACTCTGAAAAGTTGCGTCATCTTATTAGTTTTATAAAAAATTATTTCGTTAAAGGACCACGGTGGAAAAAATTAAAACAAAACATGGCTCCGAGCTTGCCTTGAGTGAAATAAGTTTTCCTTTGTCACAGCACGACCATCACTTTTTCACCAACATTAGATAATGAAACTTTCAGAATCGGTGTAAGAGAGAAGAAGACGAAGTTAAGAGAAACGAAAAGCGAAGACGAGACTGCTCGACGCTCGGGTTGTTGCCACATTGAATGAATATGACCTTCCATCGTTCTCAGTTGTACTCAGCATTCGACCCTGTCAACGGCTGTTCTTAATATTCATCTCTCGAATTTTTGCCGATAAGTTCTGATAATTTAATTTTTCATTTACGTTGCATTTCTTTTTATCTGAAAGTGTTCAGCATAATCATATATATTTTATTAATCATATGTTCTGCTTTTACCTTCGCTAAAATTTGTTCGTTCTTACATGGTTTCAGTGAATAATCGTTTATTAAATAGTATTCAATTCAAGTTATATTAGATATTTACATACATTAAAATATTGGCGCGAAGTTTATTGAGGAATATATCGAGAGTATGCACGGTGAATAATATTCCAAACGTTTTTGCGGTGTACAGAGAATAGACAAGCAACGATAAATATTCGTACGATGGACACCAGCTTGACAAGTATTTGTGCTGTCCTCGATGATTTCAACTAATTGGTAGATTGCTCCATTATAAACACTTTTCATATAACAATTCGTAGTTAAGCACACGACATATAAGAAGTTACGATCACAAATTTAGATATGGTCGCTTTTAAAATATATTCAGGAAAGTGTAATCTGTTTGCTGAACATTTCTCCAATCGAGAAGAAAATCACGTAGACCTTGTAATAAAAATGCAGTAATTAGTACATTTTTTATTCTTGTTTAATTCCAGCAATACGAAAGATACTAAGAAATGTAGTATGTGTTTAATAAAACAATATGTGACAACACGCTTTCCATAAAGGATATAAGACACCCTTCGTTAAAGCCAGACCATCATTTCCCCAATAAAGATGTGACAGTGAATCTTTTATAATTGCGTTAAGAGTAAATAGAAAAAAAAACATAAAGGAAAGAAGAGGACCAGAGCCTACTTCCACGTATAAGTTAATTGATTATAGTAGAATGCTAAAGTAAATTCTTAGAAAACTTTTCTATCGCACCTATTTCGTTATCATTCCTATTTATCCTTATTTACCCTTTCAATAATTATTATTTAAAAGTCTCGGGTACGATCCTTTTGAATAGGATTACATTTATTTTACATCAGATTAGCGTCATTCTCGTGTCTATTTTCTGTCTGTCGTGCGTTTGCTAGCTTTAGTTGTGTTTGCATGCCTTTCAGTTTCATATTAGTTACCTTTTAGTTGCTTCTTAGATGATCCTTGAATCGTCATGGTTGCATTTTACCTTCGATTTGTTGATTTAGGGTTGAATATGTGTTACGTTGCTTTACGAGCATCATTTGAATCAGAATACAATCCGAATATAACGAAATACGAACATGTTACACTGCTAATTATATTTCAACATATAAAAGGTTTGGATATAGTAGATTTCTAAATTAATCCTCAGAAAACTTCTCTATAGCACTTATTTCGTTTCCTATTCAATTTATTCCCATTTTTTCTCCTTTTTATAATTATATATAACTTTCGGATAGGACCTCTGAGAGTAGCGTTGCATCTTGTTTGCTTCTTATTTGCGTCTGCTGTACGTTTAACCGAATTTCTTGTGTCTGCATGCTATCTAATTGCCATTTTGAAAACTCTTCATCACTTATTAGTTGCGTCTTTCAGCTTTACAGTTGTATTTTATATCTCTTGTTTATGTATACATTACGTAATGAGAGACTTATATTTTGGATCGGATTCCAACTTGAATATATCAAAATACATACATTTTACTTTTCCGGTTATACAAAAACAGGTAAATAGAATAAGTATAGTAGATTAATAAAATAATTTCTTTGATAGCTTTATCATCGCATTTATTTCGTTGTCATTCGTATTTAAACTTATTTACTCTTTTATTAACAATTATTTATAAGTTTCGGTTAGAATATTCAAGAATAGGTTTACGTCTGATTTGCGTCTCGGGTGCGTCTGCCTGCTTTAGTTGTGTTCGGTTTGTTACACTTACCTTTCAGTTTCTTCTCAGTCGCTTCTTTGTTGCAATTCCGTCTGTATTGTGTCAATTTAAGAATATCTTCTGTATCTGATTCGAACTCACATTCATATATTTACGTACATTTTCCTAATCATATTTCAACATATTAATAAATTGTATATAGTAGAATTCTAAAATAATTCGTATGAATATGTTTATATCGATCGTATTTAGTTGTCCTTCTTATGTACATTAACTTATTATCCTATTAATGATTATTTATTTGTATCGGGTTGGATCTTTGTGTATAGGTTTGCATCACGTTTGCATATAGAATGCATCAAGTTTACTACTGGTATGCGTTTACTTTATTTATTAGTATCAGCATGCGTTGCAGTTGCCTTTTACTTATCTCTTAGTTACTACATTGTTGCGTCTGTATTTGCCACAATTACATTTTTCATCCGATTGGCAGAGACTGGCTTGCGCCTGGTAGCATTATTTTGAGAACATCTTCTGTATGTGATTCCAACTCTGACATATATATGTACGTACATTTTGCTTATCATACTTAAATACATAAATAGATTGGATATATTATGATTTTATTATAATTCCTAAGAGAAACTTTCTACCGTACATATTGACTTATATTTTCTGCTATTTATTATTATTTATTAGTCTTTTTGAAAACTTTTGAGAATATTGTAGCGTTCAGTTGAGGTCTTTTTCACAATAACGTTTTGTTTTGGAATTTGTTTGCTTGCTTAAGTAGTACCTGTATGCGTTTTACTTGCCTTTCTCTTACTTCTTAGTAACTTCATAGTTGCCTCTGTAAAGATAATAGTCGCATTTATATTTGTTAGGTTGCATCTGCATTGCGTTACTTTAAGTATATATGTTGAGTCAGATCCTAGCACAAAAATATAAAAAGCTTATACTTTACACTGCTAATCATACTTCTACAGATAAAGAGGTTCGGTATAGTAGAATTCTAAAATAAATCCTGTGAAAACTTATCTATATCTTTTATAATGTTGTCATTCCAACTTACACTTATTTACTAGTATTTAATTATTATTTATAAATTGCAGGTAGGATTTTTAAGAATAGGGTTACGACAAGGTTGCGTCTAATTTCGTTTGGCTTGCATTTTGTGTTCGTTTGCTTGTACAAGTCGCTTCCGTATTCGCATCAATTGCCTTTTATTTACTATTTTGTTTCTTCTGTTAGCGATAAAATTGTACATCACTTCAGATCATATGCGTTGCATTATTTCATGAATTTATTTTGAATATGATTTCAAATCTCGTTTTGAAATCTTATTCAAAAAATTTTATTTAAATAATCCAACAAAGATTCAATCGAAATTCAAACTGTAGGATGTAAAATGCAACTGTGACACTTTCAGACGCAACTAAAAAACAACTAAGAGGTAACCAGAAGACAACTGATATGCATGCAGGTACAAATAGTACTGTCAAACCCAATCTAAGCGCAAATTAGAAGCGATCCAGACGCAAGCAAAACGCAAACGTGACCAAACTCTGTTTTCATAGGAACTTCTAGGGTCTTATACGTATTAAATAATAGTAGTGTAAATATGAATGACAAGAAAATAAATGCGACAGAAATGTCTTTTAAGAAATAATTTTAGAATTCTATTATATACTATCCATTTATACTTTGAATATTTTACATAGTTAATCATAATTAATCATATAAATATATTGGAAATAGAAGAATTCCAAAATGATTCCTCAGATAAATTTTCTATCCTACTTATTTTGTTGTCTTTCTTATTTTAACATACTTACTCGTCAATTAATTATAATTTGTAAATTTTGGGTGGGATTTTTGAAAAAAGGGTTACTACATGTGTGCGTCTGATTTGCGACAGGTATGTTGCTTTATTTTTGTCTGCATGCGTTTCTGTTGCCTTTTACATACCTCTTGGATTCTTCTTAGTTGCACCCGTGAGCTTCCTTTTGTATTTTACAATCGATTGATTAAGTCTGATTTGCTTCTGTATTGTATTATTTTAAAAATAAGTTTAAAAACTGATTTAATCTCAAAAATATGTAAGAACGTATATTTTACACGTATTTTCAAACTTCACCGTACAAACAGGTCGCAGATATAGATGTAATAGATAGTGGAATTCTAAAATAATATCTTAGAGTTCTATTCTATCGCACTTATTTCTTTGTTATTCCTACATTCTTATTTACTATCTTATTAATTATTACTTATAAATATCAGACTGAACTTCGAAAATAGGTTTACATCACTTTGGCGTTAGGTTTACCTATGGTTTGAGTCAGGATCTTGCCTGGTTTGCGCCTAAAGAGCGATTGCTTGTTATAATTTTGTCTGCGTGCGTTCCAGTTGCCATTTTGTTAACTCTTTATTACGTATTACTTACGTCTGTATGCGTCATAGAAGTATTTTACATGAGATAATTTGAGTCTGGGTTGCGTTGCTTCCAGAATATATTTTGAATCTGATTCAAATTCGAATATATTGTGTACGTTCATTTGAAATTTCTAATCTTACTTCAACAGATTTATAGATTCGAAATAGTAAAATTCTTAATTAATTCTTAAAAAATTTTTCAATCGCACTAGTTTCGTTGTCATTCATATTTATTCGGACTTGCTCTCCTATTAATAATTATTTATATCTCGTGTAGAACCTTTGATAACTGAGTTGCGTATCGTTTGGAGTTGATTTGCTTCAGATTTGCGTCTGTATTGTGTCTTTTCTGCGACTGGTGTGTGTTCACTTGTTTCAGTTGTGTTTTCAAGTGTTTTAGATGCCTTCTAGCAATCTCTAATTTTCTAGTTAGTTCGTAGCATCAGTAAGTGTAACAATTGCATCTCTCATACAATTTGTTGAGTCTGTATTTGTAGAGTCTATACATAGTTGCGGTATTTCAGAAATATAATAGAATCATGTTCTAACTCGAATACATCGATGTATGTAAGTATTATATTGCTAATCATACTTCAATAGATAAAAGTTTTCATATATTGGAAATTTAAAACATTTTCTTAGAAATCCTTTATATCGCACTTATTTCGTTTTCATTACCATTTCTACTTGTAATTTATTTTTTTTCACATCTACTCGCTTATAAATTATTAAATATAATTCTCGGACAGATCGTTTGAGAAATGGATTGCGTCACGTTTGCACTGATATTCGTCAGGTCTGTCTCTGTGTTTCTTCTGGTGTGTGCGTTTGCTTGCTATAATTATATCTGGGTGCATTTCAGTTCCCTTTTAGTCACCTTTTTCTTGCTCATTAGTTGCGAATGTTACCGTTATAGTTAACCTTTACATTTGATTGGTTGAGTCCGAATTGTATTTGTGTTGCGTTATTGTAAGTTTTTCATTGAATTTCATACCGACTCGAATATATCGAAGCACATACATTTACATTTCCAATCAAAAATCGACAAATAAATAGATGTGCTTTAGTAGAATTCTAAACTAATTTCTTAAAAAATTTCTCCATGTAACTAATCTCTCCATATTTACTATCCTATTAATTATTATTTATTATTCTCACGTAGGACTTTTGAGGAAAGGGTTGCTTCTACTTTACGAATTCCATTGCACTTATTTCCCTGTCATGCGCATTTGTTCATTTATCTTCAATTAATTATTTTTTAAATGTCTCGGGGAAGTACTTTGAGAATTGGGTATCGTTTGCGCTTGGTTTTTGTTAGTTCTGCGTCTCGGATACGTCAGGATTCCATCAGTGTTGAGATAGAGTTGCTTCAGAAATGCATCTGGGATTCATTAGAGTTTCTCAAGGGTGGAATTATGTTTAGTATATATCTTGAAAATGATTACAGATCGAACATATTCAAGTACTTATATTTTGCATCTTTCATCAACTGATTAATAGAATGAACATAAAGAAATTCTAAAATTATTTACTAAAAAACTTTTCTATCGCACTCATATAATTGTCATTCCTTTTTATGCTTTTTTATTAACTTATTTATAATTATTATAAGTCTCGGGTATTACCTATTTAAAATATGGTTGTGTCAGATTTGCGTCTGGTTAGCGTCGGGTTTGCGTTTTATTAAGAATAGAGTTTGAATATAATTACAATTCGCATTTATGTAGGTCGAAACATTTTACAATGCAGATAATACTCCAACAGATAAATAAATTGGAAATAGTAGAATTCTAATATTATTTGTTAGAAAACTTCTCTATCGCACTATTTCCTTGTCACACCTAATTATTTTTATGTTCTCCTCTATTAATTGCTATATACTTTTCTCGGGTAGGAACATTGAGAATAGGGTTGAGTCATAATTACGTCTTGTGTGCGCTTGTTCGTATTATATTTGTCTGCATAAGTTTCAGTTATTGTTTGTTACGTTTTAGTTGCGTCTCAGTTGCGTCTCTAAAAATCGCAGTTGCATCTTACAAACATTTAATCGCATCAAGGTTGCATTATTTCAAGATTATATTTTGAGTCTTATTCAAACACGTATATATCAAAAGATATACATCAAAAATTTCTATGCATTCTTCAAAAGCTAAATGGTTTAAATACGGTAGAATTCTAAAATAATATCTTTTAAATCATTTTTATTTCTTTTATTTAGTTGTTATTCCTAATTAGTTTTAATTTGTCACCTATTAATTATTGTTTATTAGTCTCGGATAAATCCTTTAAAAATAGTGTTACGTCACTTCTACGTCTGTATTGTGTCTGTAGTACGTTTTCGTCCGGATTTTGTGTTAGTTAAGTTTGCGTCTGGATTGCGTCTGGGGTGCGTTTGCTCATATTAATTGTGTCTGCATGAGTTTGCTTCCTTTTAGTTACCTCTTAGCTTCTCATTTGCGTCTGCAATCCTCACAGTTACATCTTACATCTGTTTATTTGGGACTACATGGCATTTTCTATAATATATTTTGAATCTGAATCTAGTTCGAATATATCAATGTACGTTCAGTTAAATGTTCTAATCACATTTCAACAAACAAATACATTGGGTATAGTAAAATTCTAAATATATTTCTTAGAAAACAATTTCGTACGTACTTCTTTATCATTCATGTTTACTGACCTGTTTATTATTGTATTTAAATATCGGATAGGACCATTGTGAATAGGGTAACGAATTCTTTGCGTCTGATTGGCGTCTGATTTACGTCTGGTTTTGTTTCGTTTGTTGTAGTTTTGTCTGATTGCGTTTCTGGTGTCTTTCAGTTACTTCTTAGTGAGTTCTTGATTGCGTCTCTAAGCTTCATAGTTACATTTTACTTCCGATTGTACCAGAGTAGTACCATATTCTCCAGTAGAACCGTTGAAAAAATGATTGCAACATGTGTGCGTCTGATTTGCATCTGTTCTGCGATAGCTTACTATATTTGTATCTGCATGAATTTCAGTTGCTTATAGTTATGTATTATTTGCTTCGTATTAGCATGTGCTAAAGTTATATTTGCATTCTACATCCAAATGGCTGTGTCCGATTGCATCTAGGTTGCTTTATTTTAAGAATATTTATTGAATCTGATTCCAACTCGAAGATATAATAGTACGTATATATTAAACTACTAATCATATTTAAACAGATAAATATATAGGATATAGTAGAATTCCTAAACAATTTTTCAGAAAATTTTTCTAACGCACCTACTTCGTAGTTATCCCTACTTTCTCTTGTTTACTTTCCTATTAATTATTATTTATAAATCTCAGGTAGGAGCTATAAGAATAGGGTTGCATCACGTTTGAATGTGTTTGCGTTTAGTTTGCATCTGTTATGCGACTGGACTTGCTAGTATTAGTTGTATCAGTATCCGTTTTAGTTGCCTTTTGGTTACCCCTCAATTGTTTCTTAAGTACGTCTGGAATCATCACAGTTACATATTACATCCGCTTTGTTTCATCTGGGTTGCGTTTTTTCTATGATATATTTTGTGTCTGATTCCAACTTGAATACATCGAAGTACAAACATTTCACATAGCTGATCATACTTCAACAGATAAATAGATTGAATATATTAGTATTCTAAAATAATTTCTTAGGGAACTATACTATCGAACATATTTCACTGTCTTCTCTTCATATTCATATTTACTCTCCTTTTAATAATTGTTTATGTGTATCGGTTCTGACCTACGAGAATAGTATTGCGACTTGTTTGTCTGATTTGCGTCTGGTGTGCTATCGCTTGCTACTTTTATGTTTGCATGCGTTTGTTTTGCCTTTTAGTTTCCTCGTAATTGTTCCTTAGGAGAGTCTAGATGTGTCACTTTTACATTTACATTTGTTTGCTTGCTTCTGCGTTGCGTTATTTCAATGAGGTATTTTTAGTCTGATTTCATGTTGAATATATTGTAGTACGCATATTTTACAATGATAATCGCACTTCTACAAATAAATAGTTTATCGATAGTAGAAATTTGAAATAATCCCATTGAAAACTTTCTTATCGTACTTATTTCGTTGTCATGGCTATTTAATCTTATTTACAGTCCTATTTAACCGTTTGACTGCTGAGGAATGCTTTCGCACTCTTCTTATGTTGTGCCAAAAATGCGAAGAAATTTTTTATGCCAAAAGATTATAAGAAATTATTTTGTTAATTTGATTGAATTATAAGTGCTTATTACCAATTTCATTCACAAAATTAATTAAAACAAATTTATGTAAATAAATGGTATTTCTTAATTTTTCTTGTTGGACTGCAATAGAAGTGAGTTCATTGTATGAAAAGTGCTTTACATTTTTTCCCATACACGCGCAATTACTGCCGCAGTTTTGGCATATGTCCGAAAAAATACGTCAGCTGCCAAATGGTTATTATTATTAATAAGTCCGGTGTAGGACCTTTGTAAATTTGGTTGCGACATGTTCGCCATTGATTAACGTCTAGTGTGTGTTTGCTTGGTTTAGTTGTGTCTACCTACGTTTTAGTTGCCATTAAATTATTTCTTTGTCACTTCTTAATTACGTGTGTTAGCGTCACGGTTACATTTTATGTCTAAAATGATGAGTCTGGATTGCGTCTCTATTTCATTACTTGAAGAATATCTTTTGAATTTAATTTCAACTGAAATATAACGAAGTAAGTGCATTTTACATTGTTAATTATACTGCAACTGATAAATAGATTGGATATGGTAGAATTCTAGAATAATTTCTTGAAAAACTTTTCTATCGCACTTATGTCGTAATCATTCCTACCTATTCTTAATTACTCTCCCATTAATTATTATTAATAAGTCACGGGTAGGAGCTCTGAGAATATGCTTATAATTTTTTTTCGACAGTTATGTGTCTGATATGTGTTTGCTTGGTTTAGTTTTCTCTTCATGCGTTTCAGTTGCCTCTTAATTTTCTCATAGTTGCTTCTTAGTTGCGCCAGTTAGCGTCACAGTTTCATTTTGCATCCGATTGGTTGACTCTAAATTGTGTCTGCTTTTTTATTTTAATCTTTTGCACTCCGAACAATTCTGGACGTTAGCTACCAGTTACTCAGCGATACTTTGTGACAGAAATGTGCATTTACAGACCCTCGTATTATTTAGTATGGTTTCGGAACTAATTAACATACTATAATGATATTGGACTTATATGAATTGGTTGAAATCGAGAAATGTATATTTGCAAAACAATTAATGTTTTATTTGTTATAATTTTGTACAGTGTGATAAACTTTACAACTGTCCCAAAAATGCATTGCAGGCTGATTAGTGCACGTTTGACAATAATAAGTAGTTTGACGCCTGTCACCAGATGTTTTCCTATCAGAACAAACAATGTAATCTCACTTTTTTTGCCCCACATCAGGAATATGTAGTTTATTCTCTATTCCATTGTCTGCAGACGATGTGGATGGACGGGTTTCTCGATTCACGAAAATCACCCCTCAACTGGCCTTGACAAACTTGTGGTGCGTAATTGGCGTTTCATAATTTGTTTGTTTTGTATAATTAATGTATGAGTTAATGACACACATTTCCAACTCCCAAGAAATCCGTCATGTTGTGGTGTGTGTTCTTCCGTACCACTTTCGTCGCTATCGATATCTATGCACGCTCTTCATCGCCTTGTTGCTTGGACGATATCATATTTATGATTATAAATTTCACTATACAGTGCGTGCTATGTTTGTATACCGACATTTCTTCTACAAGCTTGCCTTATCCCTTTTCTCAAGTGGCGCGTTTGAAGTGCTCGGACCGTAGTGAGCACGCATATCCCGTTCTCGTATGACATAAAACTCGCTGACATTTCTTTGTATTTATGTTAGTAATTTTATTATATTTTGATTTGATTTCTTGTGCCATTTTAAGAGAAAACCTCAAAGAAGCATGAATGTTTTAAAAAGTTGCGCTGAAATAACTCAATTACCCGTAATCACTAATCAAATTTAATGTCTCACGAGAGGGGACATCCGAGTGGTACGCTAGAATTACGATGTCCCATGAGATGGGACAGCTGAGTGTAAAGGGTTAAAAATTATTTTTGAACCTGATTCCAACTCGAATATATATAAGTACGTACATTTTCCGTTGCTGATCATAATTCATCAGATAAATAGAAAGGGAATATTAGGATTCTAATAATTTTACTTAGAAAACTTTTTAAACGCACTTATTTTGTTTCCATTCCTATTTACTCTGATTTATCTCGTTTTAATTATTATGTATAAGTCTCGTTTAGGAACTATAAAAATAGTGTTGCGTAGGGTTGCGTCTGGTTTTCGTTTAATTTGCGTCTAGTTTGTGTCTGTTGTGTTTGCTAGGTTTAGTTATCTATGCATGCGTTTCAGATAACTTTCAGTAACCACCTTGTAGCTTCTTAATGACTCCTGTAAGCGTCACATTTGCATATTAGAACAAATAGATTGAATCTGAATTGCATCTGTATTATATGATTTGATGAATATCTTTTTAATTTAATTCTATCTCAAATAAATCGAAGTACGTACACTTTACTTGTCATATCTTATTTGAACAGATTAATTTATTGGATATAGAACACACAAAAATAATTTCTTATAAATATTTTTTGCGCATTTATTTTTTCATCATTCCTATTTTGTCTTATTGACAATTATTTGTATGACACGGGTAGGACCTTTGTGAGTGGGGTTGCCTCATGCTTCCATCAGGTTTGCATCACTCTTGCGACTTGATTGGCTCTGGTGTGAGATTGCCATATTTTTATCTGCATGTATTTCAGTTGCCTTTTAGTTACCTTTTTGTTACTTCTTATTTGCATCTGTATGCGTCAAAGTTCCATTTTACATCTGTTTAGTTGCATCTGCGTTGCTTAACTTCAAGAAAATAATTTGAAACTAATTTCAGCTGGAATATAGCGAATTACGTATATTTTACATTGCAAATCTTACTTCATCAAATAAATCGATTTGATATATTAGAATTCTAAATTTGTTTCGTAGACAAATTTTCTGTGACATTTGTTTCGTTGTCATACATATTTATTCTTTTTGAATCTCCCACGGATAATGCTTTATACGTCTAGCGTAGGATTTTGAGAACATGGATGAATCTCGTTTATGTCTCGTTTATGTCTGGTTTGCATCTGAAGTGCATTCGCTTGCTATAGTATTCCCTGCATGCGTTTCAGTTGCCTTTTAGTTACTTCTTAGTTGCTTCTTAATTGCATGTGTGAGCGTCACAGTTGCATTGTTCAATCGATTGGTTCAGTCTAAATTGCCTCTGTGTTGCAATATTTTAATAGTATCTTTTGAATCTGATTTCAACTCGATAATATCGAAGTACGTACATTTTACTTTGCTCTTCATACTTCATCTGATAAATAGATTGTTTAAAGTAAACTTCTATAATAATTTCATAGATAGCTTATTTATCGCATTGATTTCGTTGTCATTCTTATTTACTGTCATAGTTATTATTATTTATATATCTCGGGTGGGACAGTTGAGCATAGGGTTCCTTCAAGATTGCGTCAGATTTGCGCCTAGTTAGTCTACAAGTTACCTGCTAGTTGCTTTTCAGTCGCATCTTTATGTAAACATCACAGTTGCATTTTATTTACATTTATTTGTGTCCGCCTTGTGTTATTTCCATAATATATTTTGAATCTGATTTCAATTCGAATATAACGAAATATGGCCATTTTATCATGGCCATTGCTGATCATTCCTTTTTATATATGATGATTGGCTATAGTAGGATTCTAAAATCACATCCTGGGATACTTTCCTACCGCATTTATTTCGTTGTCATTCATATTTATTCTTATCCACTCTCCTATTAGTTGTTATCTCCTGTGTTACTATTGAGAATAGGGTTGTGTCTCCTTTGCTATTGATTTGCGTCAGGTTTGCTTCTTGAAATCCCTAAAAAAATATAATTTATAATTATATTACATGAAAATATGGGAATAAGTAGAGTGACTGGGAGAAGTGAAAAATTATATGTAACGCTACATTATCTTATATAACCATTAGTTGCATGAGCCTTGTTAGACTTAAAAATCAAAAATTAATATATATAAAAATCTTTTGTATAATTTATAATCAATGAATAATTTATATATGTAAAAATCAATAGTTTATAATGTAGATTAATGTTACTGATATACAATTGCAGCATGATTATGATGCTTTATTGCGATTAAATGAATATCGGTAGTGATAATATGCTTTTAAAAATAAATTCTATATTTCTCTTAAAAATTTCTAAATTATTTATGAAAAATAAATAGATAATGTAAAAAAAACTTTAATCTCCGTTCAAGGATTATTACCATAAAATATTATATATAAAGACAAATCATAGACACTACACATATAGATAAAATAATCCTATTTAAACAAAATATTATAGATGATATAATATAAATACAATATAAGGATTCATGATTTATTTGTATAAATTATTTTCATTCAGATGTTCAAGAAAATGCAGATGAGTGCAGTAATTAGGTGGAACAATTAAGAGATATATGTGCAAGAAATGAGAACGAAAGACAGTGATTGAAAGCAAAGTTAAAAAAATGCTGCAACGTGAGGTAACAGGAGTCGAAGCAGAGGACTGTCAAAGTAATTTAATTATTGCTGAATAAAAACACTGAATCAATCATTTGCAAAATGTTTAAGTGCATCGGTATCATAGTGAATCTTTTGTAAATAGATTTATCAACGTGTGTAAAATGACTATAATGCTGCAGAAGCAACTTTAAGTGAAATACAAGTAAATAATTTTTTTTCAAGTACTATTAAATTTGTTACATGTAGAAATCATGGTAATACATAAGACACTTTCTATATTCTAATGTATCAAGATGTCACAAATGTAGAACACGCATAATGTATAAATTTAGTATATTACCAGATATAATACATCTTTTAGAAAATCAAATTGACCCCATGCTGCGTAGAGTACAAGAAAGTGTACAATAAATAGAATTAGAATTGGTACAGATCAAATTTTCGTATGTGGAAATAGAAAGTAAAAATCAGATAAAATTAAGGGATATATATATGTATGCGTATGTATAAGATATATAATTAAATATTATTGTAGAATTGTTATAAAAATATAATCTAATATAAAGTTAATATAATATAGGATTTGAAACACCAATTACATGTAATTACTACTGAACTGTAAGTAGCACGAAATAATTGGCCATGACTCAGTAAAACTTCGTTTATAAAAAAAAGCAGCAAACAAGTCGGAAATTATAAACCCTTCGTCATTAGAAGACGCGAAAATACTCCAGGAAATAATGTATATCATCATATAATAAATTCATGTAGCCACTATAGTCTTAAGGAAATAGTGTAATATGATAAAAGATCTTATTCCGACGTGTGCAATTATACTTGAATTTATTACACATTTGAGCATTTTTATTATTTCAATGATAACATCACAATAACAATTTTTTTTTAAGTAAAACAAATTAGTAAAGGAAAAAATATATAAATACACAATCGCACACGTTAAATGAGATATTTATATATATTTGTTATATTACATAACGCATGCATAATGTGCCCACAAATAATGCATTTGTATTATCTCTTACGCTAATATCGTATTAATTTTCTTCTTCTTAAGGAATTGTTCTTTTAATATGCACATTTATTTTTATAAATCCTGAATATGTTAGACACTAAAAATGAAATTCCTTTTATTTTTGTTTTTTCACGAAATTTCATAAGAAATATTGTACAATTTTTCAAATAATTCTTAGTTAATCTAATTGAAAACAGTGCATTCATCTTACGATTGATAGAAATGACCAAAATCTAATGAGAAGTAATCTAAATAATCAAATTATTAAGTTTAACCGAGTTTGTATATTACTGCTTCAAAAAATTTCATTATAAATGTACATGAAGATACTGTTCGTTATTATAAATTATAAAAACGAAAATATTTATGCTTTCTATGACATTTATGTAATATTTGAAAAATGTAAAGATGAAATGTTGAGAGAAATGTTTGCCCATATGTATGCGTATACTATATGTCTAAACTAAAGTATATATTCACACAATTATTTCCTAGGCTATTAAGGGCATTTAAAAATGAAAAGAAAGTAAAGAAAAGAATATAAGAAAAACTGTATTTATGCATTGTTGTCGTTTACATTTTAGTTAATTCGCATCGCTCATGTAAATACTTTAAGATGAAAAGTACTGAAGATTTATAGTGCAAAAGTTAATATCTATATTTCTTTTAACGTGATTATAATAATAAATGAAGAAAAGTAAAAGGATTATAAAAAGGTAAAGAAAAATAAATTAATAAATAACAATGATACAAGTAAGCACTAATAGCAATTATATAAGCACAAGTACCATTTAAATTTAATAAGATGACTTTTAAAATCTTTATTTATAATATTTATCTAGTAAACAGTACAGTGGTATATTTTTTAAGTCATATATCACTTTTACGTAATTTTTTCTTTTCCTTCTTTCAATAACTTAAAAAATAATTATATATATGCAACATGGACATATATGTATATATAAATAATCAATGATTGAATAGACAAAATTACACATTTATACAATTGATATTTATCGTATAAAACTAATAATAAAAGTAAATCACTTAATCTACATTTTGTACTGATTAATATTATATATTTTAAACTTACATTCCAATACTTTATGAAAGCAATATTATATTTATTTTTGTCAATTAGTTTTAAGTGAAAGTAACTGGTTCATTTATATGCTAAAATATTTATATAGATATCTTAAATTAATATAATTCCTTAAAAATTATGGCAATCGTTATTTTCTTTTATTTCAGAATGAAACAAATTTCCATATATCTTATAAGCATTTCGAAAAATAAATTTATTAATATCATTTCATATTGCGTGTATTAAATATAATCAAATCAATCAAATCGCTTCGCTTTCCCAAATTATGTAAGTGAATGGAGAATAGTATTAATATCTAAGTAATTGTAATCACTGCTGAAAGAATCCAGCAAAAAACACGGCAAAAATGTCGTAAGAGAGAATATTGAGTAACGAAAGAAATATAATTTCACTATACGGTTAAATAAATGTTCATCATATGTTTGTTGAAAGTTCACAGGTATAAGTATAATACTTATCTGCGCAAGAATGTAAATCGATTCTAAATAATAGACGAATGTATATATTTATATATTAGAATTTATTACTCATAATGGAATGTAATATTATTCTTTTTTAATGTATGTTAAATTGGCATCGTTTATTCTTTTATTATTTATTTTTAATTTCCACTTTTTTAGCGAAATAAATAAAACGAAATATAGAAAATTCTTTTCTTTCCTAAAAACAGAAATAATCCTTTTCTCGTAAAAAACGTGAATATATTTAGCTTCTGGAAATAAATTTCTGAATTTATCGTCAACTAACAACGTGCAATGTATTGAAAGAAAATACTGAGATGCAATGTTGCAATTAACAAACAATGTGGAAATTTATTATATGATACAAAATACCATTTATACTCATTAATTAAGATGCACAGTAAAAGTTCAAGAATTGTATAATATTATATTTTAACGATATTATGTAATGTGAGAATAATATTAAAAATACGTGTGATGAGATAGAAGTATTCTAAATATATTTAATCGGACTGATTTTAATAAAATATTTAGATTCAGGGATGAGAATCTGAAAATAGTAGGCTAATTTGTGCTATGGATACAGAATAAATTATCACCACTCAATTGGGCTCTTGGTAAAATCGAGAAGATCAATTCAGGGACGAATGATGTTGTTGGATTGTTGTAACAATTTCAACTGTAAGAAGACTTCTTAAAAGATCAGTCGAATACATTTCTTTGTTACATAGAGAACGTGGAAAGTGATTAATTATTGATTATATTGCTATTCTCTCTCATTCGAGTATAAGTAAATATTTTTGATAAATGTGCGACTAGAATTATTTTATTATATACCTTTTAGATACTATCCTTCATACTTAGCATGCTATATTGCTCAGTTTGGTATTTATATATCTTGCTAGGTCATTTGATTATTTCATTCTGATTTGCTATCTAGTATTACAAATAGAATGTAATATATTCGAAAGAAAGACTTTTGAAGAGTATAAATGTCAATAGAGATTTCATAAGTGAAAACATAGATTTATGAGAATGCAAGGACTTGAAGTAAGTGGATACAGAAAAGTTTATTGGACATATATTGCAAGTACAATAAACAATCCTGTCAACGTTTGACGCAAAAAGCTGATACGTTAAGATAAATAGTATTCCCTCGTTATGACAATTGTTAAATTATCTATTATAAGCGATGATGATTTTATTCGCCATGCCTATAGATTAATTTGCAAATTTCAATCTCTTATTTGAAATAAACGTAGGTACTTAACTTCCCAACTCAAAAAAATAATTACTTTTCGCTAATGAAATTTGTTGTTGCCATTAGAGGAGAATATGTCGAGTAGTATTTTCTTACCATCTTTCTCCTCCATCTCCCTCCTACCCTATCTTCTTTTTTCTTGCCCTCAATTTCTCACATAGCTTCTTGGATGCTGGAAGGAGTAAAACAGAGAAGATAGGTAAACAAATCACGCACATATAAGTAAGATTGCGGGGTGCTGGTCAATCATGAAATTAGGTACACGTGAAGTACCTGACGGAGTACACCGTATGATATGTCCTAATACAGAACCCACGGGGTGCTACCTTGAATTTAAGAAGGAAGCATCGGTCATTCTTCCCTTCTCTTTCAAGCTAGCCTAAGCGAAAGAGATGGATGGATCATTAGATGGATAGATAGAGGGAGGAACAGATAGTTTGAACAGAAATGAAAAGAACGGAAAATCAAATTTTCTATATTCGAGCGAAAAGATAATTGTGAGAAAGAGGAAAAAAATATTACAGATGTGTTTATCGATCCAAGAATTCATTATTGTTACTTTCGTTATTGGTATAGCCCAGAACACAACTTTCTCCTCATGTATATTCCTTTCTTTTATATTTATCTTTTCATTTTTATCTTGTATTTGCATAATTGCTGAAAATAGTAAAAAGGGGAGACAACAATTAAAATTAATGAAGACGAATTTATTTCAGAAACATTCTGAAACTGTTATGTGAATGGAAATATTCCTTAATAAAATTGAGAAATAGTTAACTAATAAAACTATTGGATACCTATTAAAAGTAATTAAATTTAAACTTACTATTAAATGCATACACTTTTTCAAAAGCGGCATGTAAATAATCTCTCTCTTTCTTTCTCCTTCTCTCTCTTTCTTTTTTTTGCGTTTCTATACTCAAGCGTTTCTATAATACATCACCGCTTAAAGAAAATGAAGTAGGCGATAAATTTTCGTTCAATGATGATCAGACGCGTGCAGGAACATGTATTCCTTTTAGTCCCTACGAAAACGATACGCAATATACAAAAACGAAAATGCAACATTCCGGCAGTAAGGAGGGAGAAAATGTATTCTGGACATCGCGCAATTAATTACTTCCTCATGAGATACACAGTGTGTGTATTAAACAGAAACACAGAGTAATCCGTATATTCTTAAAGATCTCACCAAGTCGATTTTCAATTTTTTGACTTTGACTCAACGCTCGTCTTTGGAAGAAAGCATATTAACAGTATGAACAGCACTACATTCATTTTCCACATGACTAGCGGTAATAAAACCGACTTTTCTTTTGTTAGATTATCACAGTTTGTTCTTGCATCTTTTAATGTGGCTTGGAAACGTAAAGTAGTGCCACGAAACGAATAAATGCGAAGGAAGTGTCAAAGTAAAAAAGCAAAAGAAACAGCAAGAGAGAAACCTTTAGGACATCGTAGATTCGCATTGTTAATTACTTGTAATTTCCACCTCTGGCCAAGAATTCGCTATAACTGATTTCTTTACCCTTCTTTATCTTTTGCGATTTATTCTCGATACGGCCAATATGTAACCTATCACGATAGATAATCCTGTATTAGTTATTTTAAGCTTTATTTAAATGTCATAACTACATAGTAAACGTGGGATGAGCATTCAATATGCATGCGGTTACCCTAACTTTCTCTTGCTTCTTCTCTTAGGCTTTGCCACTTTTATTGGATAGTTGTCTCATCGTTATTTTTTAGCCGAAATAAGGTACTAGCCTTTCGCATAAGAAAGATGCAAAATGGAATCTATTTGTATACAATCGAATCCGTTCTCTTTCTTTTATTTCTCTATGTAGTATGTTTCACTTTCTCTCCCTATCTCTCTTTCTCCCTCTTTCTTTCAGTCATTCTAAAATTGTACATGACCTTACTAATTTTTCCATATCTATTGCAGAAAACAACTTATCGTTGGCAATTTTATTTTCGTTCTATCAGCACGATATTGCGACTATTTCTCGATCATAAACTTCTCTGTAAGATAAAGTACATTTTAGCCCATCTCCATAAAAATCTACTTAATTAGCAATCTATATTGTCTATATAGAATTCTTGAAAACTATTATTTATCAGTTGAGCCATTTCCGATCGAGTGCGAACATAGAAATGGAAGAAGGCTTTTTTATTATCATCTCATGAAAGCTTTCGTTTACTGGTAGATTCATGTTATGTTTGCGAACCATTACATTCATCTTAATAGAAGAATTAAATAGTCACGTGTGCAGCAAATTCATTTCATGTATACGTAGGTACATACGTTATTAGGTATATGCTCACTAGTATCTACGATGAGTTAACGAATAGTGGGATAGATCTGATTATCATAGAAATCATCGCTGAGATATATACTTCCATGAGATTATATACTACCATTCACCGGCTTTAATTCGTTACGCAAAAGCAAATGTCGAAATGAGAAATGAGCTTTTTTTCGTTTCCAACGCGAAATGATTTTAACTTATGACAGTGTTTGCTGATGTGCTTTTTCTCTTCTTATCTCTTTTCTATATCCTTCTACTCTTTATCTATCCTTTTTTTAATAGCCTGCAATGACTTTCTTTCCGCGATAGAATTTACATATGCATTAGAAATTAGCACGCGTTATTTACTATTGATACCCACAACATCGACCAAACGACTTTCCAGATGGAGGTTAATTATGCTTTGGAGCTGTATATGCGCGATTTTCATCGAGAAAATAATGTTGGTTGTATAATGAACGAGGGAAATACATTTAAGATGAACGCTAAATCGAGTATATACTTCGATCCAAGAATTCAAGAGTAATTACATAGCTTAATGACCTGAGCATAAGCAAATATAAAAAATTCGTGTTGTGTATGTGTATTAATATTAACAATAAAAATATAAAAAAGTTCGTAAAGCATAATTTTCAAAAAATATCGTACAATTTTAAGATTAAGTTTTCAAACGCTTCTTTATAATGCGCGCAAGAGTGTCTTACGAAGATCATCCAGGACTTATCGTTAGTTTCGAAAACACAACATTTTTCAAAACACGAACGTTCTCTATCCAAGCGATCGAGATTCACCTTTTCAGGTAAATTCTCCTATCGTTAGGTAACGTATACCCACTTGTCCCTAATTTTCTTTTTATTTCTTTACGATCTTGCAACGTAGTAAGCGTCGATCGAGAATACACGCTTCCAGCAGCGACGGCCTTTTGATCTAGATCTATTTCGAATTATGGTGGAATATCGACTTAGATGATAGGAATCCGATTCTCATATAACATAAAGAGAGTTTTACGCTCAACGTACATATTCTTGCTTCGATGCAATTGGTATATTTTCTTCGGCGGAAATGTTTTCAGTTTTCTTTACAATGCCTCTGTAAAGCAGTGATGAAAAATTTGTAAGTCGCAAAATTTCTTCTTTAACATTCCTTCTTTTAAAAACACATACCTTGCTAATTAATGTAAATATGTACCTACTCCCAAACAATTTGAAGTTATGCAATTAAGTTAAACATGAAATTAATTTTAACAAGTTAATCGAACGACAAAGAACAGTAACCAGATAAATGTAAGTTTCTAAAAAGGATATTCGTATATTTAGGCCATGTTAGCAAGGAATGTGAAGTTATCCCGGATCCAAAGAATCTTGAAACGATCAGAGAATTCCTTGGTTCGCCAAATATTAAAAATTATCCCCAATTTTTAGTTCTTGCTGGATACTACAGTAGCTTTATCACAGTTTTATCGGAAATAGCGATCGTATTATTAAAGAAGGAGTCAACATTCAATCAGAACAAATCACAAGATAATTCATTTGTTACTCTCTTAGATGCGCTATGTAAGAAATCAGTTTTCCACTATTCTGACTTCAATCGAGAATTTAATGTGACCACGGATGGGTCAGTATATGCCATGGGAATAGTTTAATTCCTGGGTCTATAAGGAAAGACCTTCCAAATTCGTATTGTTCGAAATTATTAAACAGAGCAGAGAAATGTTATTTCATAATAAATAGAAAATATTTGGCGATTGTTTATGACGTACATTATTTCCGACTTTATTTATACAAGCGGAAATTTACGATAGACATGGAACCATTGATATGGTTAAATTTTTTCAAAGAACCAACACTAAAATTAACCGAATTAAAATTAGTAGAATACACTAATAAAGTATTGTATAAGACGGGAACACAAATGCCGATCCATTATGAAGAAATCGGAAGGAAAACAGATGTTATCCATTCGTAAATCAAATGATAGTTTTTCCAGCGAATCGTTGTACTGTAGTCGTTCGTATGCTACAGATTTAGGAAAGTTGTTCAGATGAATTGATTCAAATGATCAATAGTCTGGATTAGAGAAAGAAACACGTAATGAATCCTCGGTACCATTAGATAATATAGAAAAAGAAACATATTATGACTATTCAGAATCAAGTAATCGAAATCAGTTATTTTGCGAGACGTTAGACAATGGCTAAGATAGCTCTCTTATTCTCGAAAAAGAATATGAATCGTAAATGAAGATTATGATATAATCAAAATTAATTCATGATTTTTGTCATCTTTGCAAAAAATAGAGTTCCATTCAACTCCTTCCCTTTCAACGTGAAATAAGAAAAAATCATCGGGCGAATCGGCGTGTTGACTGGACAATTTGTTACGCCCCTCTTGAGTCCTGTCGACACTCCAACCAAATAATCGATAACACATTTACCTGTATCCTTGAGAAGACCTATTAAAGGGATCTTTGAGACGATCTTTATGTTATTACTTTGGTGCTCTGTATGGCATTAATTTGCTTAACCTCAGCAATTTTTAAATAACAAAATATCTACAAGCACATTAAATGATACGTTTAATAGTATAATAATGTGAAACAGTTGACGATATAATAAAAATTCTTTATTTATATCGGAGTTGCTATTGTTTCAGCAACGCCTGAAGTAACTTTTGCTTTTAGTTGTTCAAGTATACGTAATAAGAACTGTTGTTTATCTTCTGCCTGCTCTTCTTCTATTGCAGCAAGATTTATGATAAAGTATAACTTTAGGATTATTGTTAAAGTCACCTTTCAAAGCTTGGTTTTCCATTTCTAATTTTAAATATTCGATCATTTCTCTTAATTTATTGCATTCTTCCTTTTGATTATTTTACAGATTCCAGATCTGATTCTAACTGGGCAACTAAGTTTCGAATTAATCATAACATAAATCATAATTTACTTTTATTGCATCGCCGTTGTATGCATCGATTGAATTGTCTCGAGACCTATATTTTTCGATAGTACATTCTAATGCAAGAGCTCCTTCATGCATGGCATTGCTACTGTCATAATGATCATATATTTTCATACAAATCCATTTGCTATCTACAACTATCTTTCTTTTGTGATGAATATCATTTTCATTTGTAATTTGCTAATTAACATATTCAATTTTCATTTCGGTAATGTCATGTCTACAGTCAATTGTTTTGCCTAATTATAATTCTTAGATAAGTTTTGACTTTTCCTTTCAATCACATCCAGCTTGAATTTGAACTCACCTTCTGCTATCAAAACTGTCTCTGCTTGTTGAAATCGATGTAATTCCCGTTTTAAAGTAGATGGTTTAATGTCTGAATATAGATACATTAAATTGGATTATTGCTGTTAATCACAATAGGTGATACATAACAGGAAACAAAATATTTTCTATTAATGAACAATTGAAATATATATCGATTTATTCAAATATACCATAGTGTCCCAATATTTTTGTCACTTACTGTATAAGCATTGCTCAGCGTTAGTTAAATCACATTAAATCTCATAAATAGACGCGATTCAGAAAGATGAAAAACAATATTTTAATTGTTGGATATTTTATCGTTTCTTTACGTACAGATTATAAAAAACATAAAAGAACTTTTATAATGAGGATTAATTAAAAGAAAACTGAACATGCACTATGCAATATATTTAAATTATATCAATAAATGAACCGTTTATACAGTTAGTTGTAATTGTGTATTTAGTAAAAATAAAAATTAAAATATAATTAATTTGTGATATTCATGACCGTTTACTGCGTACATAATTTCATAACGATATTAAGTTGACGATAGAAGAATTAAACAAATAACGATTCGAAAGAAAGAGGAAAAATAAGTAATTCTTGCCCTTATCAGCGATCGGTTGGTTTCTCTTCTTTATCTCATTGATTGGAAGAATAAAATGAACATCATTGCAATGAAAATTCAAAAGCCGCAGGCGAATGGATATTCAATGAGAATTCTTCGCAAATCCGAGATGTTATTGTAGTACGATTTTAATTATCCGATAACATGAAATTCATTATACTAGAGGGACTTTAGGTCTTTGATTTCCCCAATCGATAAAAAATAATATCGTAGTGATCTTAACTTAAGCGATATGCATAACAAGAACGAATAAAAGTGCACTAACACTTATTCGTGCAAGAATTCATTAATAGATTTTAAAAATTTTTAATGAAGAACTAAGCTAATAGTCTCGTGACAAGACACAAATTTCAACAAGTCGGATACCGTATAAATCAGTAAAATATTCGAATCTCGTTTTAAGTTGATAAATTTTTTCAACTATGTTAGTTCCTTCTTTACTATGAGAGATATCAGTGAGAATTGTGACATATAATTCTATACGACGAGGTCTTCATTTATTATTTTCTTTTTATAGTAAACAAAGATCAAAATTGATTTCATTATAAATAATAATAAGAGGACAATAGTTTAAATCGTGATTTGAAATTTAAGTGAAAGAAATAGAATAACGAATAAATGATGTAACATCCTGCTGAATTATTATCGACCGATATAAGAGAAGAACGTTTTTATAAGGCAACACAAGGAAAGGAAATCCGAAACAAATAGTGAGTAACGTTGCTAACAACACCCCATTGTTTTCGACCATGCAATTTTTATCGACACAAATAACATTGAGCTCAAAAAAAATTTCTAATTCATTTTCTATTTTCATTTCCAAATCATTGAAAAATAAAAAAGAACAGAAATAAGAAACTTATCTGCAATGGTGTAAACACTACAATTGAAGCCGTTCGTGAAACTTGTTACTTACCAGTTGTATTTCCACTCAATTTTGGCTATTTTTGTAAATTTTCTGTAATGTCTTTGAAATTCTTACTTTTGTCTTCCATCATTTTGTGAAAATCTAAAATGACTTGTGCCTACTTTCAAATCGTTCCTTCCAGGGTATTCATAAAAATTATGAATACTTATAAAAGTATTCATAATTTAGTAACAGTATCTGCCTTTTTAAAACAGTTTCTGCCTTCTGCAGACGCAGGAATGTCTCACCTCCTAAGATTTGCCTTAGAGGGGTTCGCGTAGAGGTCAGAACCAGTGTGAAATACCTGGGCATTGTGGTAGACTCAAAAATGTCGTTCAGGTCCCACTTTGAGGCCGTAATTCCTAAAGCCGAGGGTATCCTTCGGTACCTCGGAAGGCTCCTTCCGAACCTTCACGGACCGGGCGAGAGGAAGCGGCGCCTCTATAGCGGCGTGATCCACTCGGTGCTCCTATATGGGGCACCGGTGTGGTGGCGCGCCATTGTGGAGGATACGCGAATCGGGCGGGCTGTGCGGAGCCTCCAAAGGAAGGTGGCGATCCGGGTGTGTTGTGCCTATAGGACGATCTCCTTCCATGCGGCTATGATGATCGCGGGGATTATTCCTCTCGGTCATTTAGCACCCCAGCTAGCGGAAACGTATGCGGCCGTTAGAGGCGCGGAGGAACCTGTTTCTCCGCGCGCTAAGGCTGTATTGGGTGCTCTTGCCAGAAGGAGGGCAATAGAGGCATGGAAGGCTAAGGAACTAGAGTTTATCGGGTCCCCAGAGGCAACGGGAGTGCGCACGAGGGCGGCCATTGCCGAATGGTTGGCTGAGTGGATTGGAAGGCCGTTCTCTATCGGAACGACATTTCATACCACGCAGCTGATGACCGGTCATGGATGTTTCTCGGCGTATTTATATGGAATAAGGAAAATCCCCTCCCCACGTTGTTTTCACTGCGAGGGGAGTGAGGATACGGCGGAACACACCCTGATCGACTGCCCGGCGTGGATGGATGCCAGGAATGAATTGATCGCCGCGATGGGGGGAGGTCAGCTAACCCTTCCCGAGATAGTCAGGGTTTCCCTGACTGTCCCGGGAGGATGGGCGGCCTTTCGGACCTTCGCTGGACGGGTTATGCGCGCAAAGGAGGACGCTGAAAGGCGCAGGGAACGGTTGCGTGCAGATGATGGATGTGTGAATGAGCGTGTGGGTTCGTACGCGGATGGGAGCGCGAACGATTGGCCGCATAGGAGAGTGATTCCAGTGCGGCCACCTCGGGCAAGGCTCCGAGCAGCTCAGGCGGCGCCTGGCTCAAGCGTCGCTCCTTTATAGTCGGTAGTTCGTATAAACGAAGATGAGTGGGCCTGGTCAGAGCACCATGGGGTGGAAATCGGGCCAATATGTATATAGTCAGGGAGTATTTTGCGTCTCCAGGAGCTTGTTGGCCCCTGTCGAGTGCGCTATAGTGGTGTGAATGCGGATGTATGGATGAATGAGAGCAAGGCGAATACCGGCCTGGCTCACCGAGGAGGAGTGGTGGGTGAATTTGTAATACGCATATGTGTAATCCCGCCCACCACCTTGTTTCCTCAGCGCGTTAGTTATAAGAATCGGGAGGTTTTTTAGTCGGTAGGCGACCCGTTCCTGGGAGCATTCCCAGGCGGGCTGAATCCGACACTCCTCTGAGTACCGGGCTCAGAGGGCCTATGAAGGTTTTTCCTCCTGACGAAACAAAAAAAAAAAAAAATAAAAAAAAAAAAGGGTTGCATCAGGGGTCCCCCTGTGGGTAGGGGGTTAGAATACTCCAACAGTATTCCCTGCTTGTCGTATGAGGCGACTAAAAGGGTTTGTATGAATGGTGTATGAATGTTCTCGTATGGCTATTTCTATCTTTACTCTTCTATCACACTCTTTTCCACTCTTCGCTCTCTATTGCTTCCTTCCGTTCCTTTCCTTTCCCTTGGGGAGCCTGGCACCCACTTATTAAAAAAAAAATATGATGAGTACGACGAATGGGATAAGCGGGCATGGGAGGGATACCCATGCCACGGCGGTGTCAGGTGGTGGTAGGTCAGGCCACCCGCCGTCGTCAACCAACAACTGCCAGGAGTTTGGGGTAGGCAATCTGGCCCCAGCTCTGGATAATACGCCAGGAAGTGCATCGCTGGTAGGCGACCTGGCCTGCGGTGTGTTTAATGCGTCAGGAAGAGCAGGTAGGGATGAGGGTCTCCTGGAGGAGTGGCAGAAGGCTGCCAGGGCGGCTGAAGGCATGCGTTTTGCCGGACTCACCATCAAACGGGAGACGCGGAAGGCGAAGCGTGCGAGGCCCGTAGTGTACTCGTCCGAGGAGGATGAGTCGGTGTTAGACTGACCCGTGCTGAGGGATGGAGGACGAGCGGTGACCCCTGCCTTGTCTCAGGTGGAGACTGGTAGGGTGATCGACACGCTGAAAGAGGCCTCCATCGAAGCCGAAAGCGCCAGGCTGAGATGCCGGAACCTCAAAGGAGACATCTCCGGGGTAATGAAAAGAACCCATAGAATAACTATGGAAGGGCTCAAGACCCTGAGAGTTAGGCTCCAAAACCGGGAAGATGATCCTCCGTCGGCGAAGGAGACAATTGCGCAGCTGAAGGCTGAACTGAAAGCCATGGAGTTGCGCAACAAGGAAGTGTCAGGGGAGAACACCCGCCTCAAAAGGGTAATCAAGAGGATGGAAACTCCCTTGGCTGCCAAAACGAAGGATAGGTCCCTGGACGCAAGGCATTCAGACGGGTCGGTGAAGGCACTGGCGGAGGCTGTCCGCAGTGTGCAGCAACAGCTGCAGCAAGTACAGCAGCAGCAACAGCAACAACTGCAGCAAGTACTGCAACAGCTGCACCAACAGCCGCAGCGGCAACAGCAGCAGCGTCAGCCGCAGCCGCAGAGACAACAGCAGCAGCAGCAACAACAGCGGCAGCAGATGCTGAGTGGAGCAGCGACTGGGGCTGGTGGACCACACAAGGGCCCCACACTCCGTGCTGGGTCCACTAAACCCCCTGCGTAGCAGATAAGTGTAGGTAAGACACTAACCACGCTGGATGATTTTGTACAGACGCTTTGCCAAAAGAGGAGGCGGGTCCAGAGGAGAGAAGAAGATACACTCTCCCTGGCTACATCAAAGGATGTAGTCAACGACCTTCAACCGTTGCGGGAACTGGCGTCCTCTAGGAAAAGAAGGAAGTGGAGGAGCCGTGCGCAACGACGGAAGAAGAAGATGCAGAGGGAAGGAGAAGTAGCTGCAATTTCCCTATCCTGTACCGAAGAGAAGACGTGAAGGGTTGCACTCGTGTGGGCCATGGATAGGATCAACCTGAAAGACATGGGAATCGGCACCATGTCCAGCAGGAGAGGACTCACGGGTGCCTTTATATGGCATTTGCGAAGGGACAAATGCGAAGGCCGACTGGGTGGCGGAGGCCTTGAGGAGTTCGGTCCTAGGAATGCGCCCCTAAGCACGAGCACCGTTAGTTTGGTGGAAATGGTTGTGGCCTCTAACGGGACCATCATCAGGAACGTGCAGCTGGAGGTGCAATCAAACAAACCCAACTTCATTAAGGTAGGAGAGAACAGGATTGGCAGGGTTAATCTTGGCGAGACCACTGTCTCGGCCATGGTGTCCGTCATCCTGGCGACCCTTGAGAGGTGCAGAATAAAGTAGGGGTTGTCATGAGTGCAGGTGCATGGTCTCAGGCAGCGGTCCCTCATGTGCCACCGGTACTGTGCACAAAGACATGTTAAGGTAATGTGCCCGGCAACAAGCCATATGATTGACCTATGCTACGATTGTGGGAAGACTTGGCCAAGATGTGCACGGATAAACCTGACTGCCCGGTTTGAGCGAGTTCCGTCGTGGCTGTGATACGGGAAGGATGCATAGTCGAGCGTTTCCCGTTTTTGTCAAAATTCACCAGTCCACGCAGCATGCTGGTGAAAGGTTCATAACCAAATAGTTATTTAAATTGCAGGGACCTAAAAGATATATGAATAAATAGTGGTGATTGTTTAGTTAGTTCATAATTAATGAAAAGTGTGCTACTTTACTTCGTGGAAGTTATGTTTGCTTACCCGGAAGTATGTGTCATTCATTCTTTATGGACGAATGTGGAGCCACCAAGCGATCTAAACTGCAAGAAGGAACCGGCTTTGCAACTTGACTCACGCTGCGCTGCTATATGCTGGGGGACTGAACAAGAAAAATTGTAGTGGTACGAGTGCACCTTATTCATTAACTGATTATACGCACACATGCTCACTCCTAACCTTAAAAACTAGAAGCGCGAGAAACATACTTAAACCAGTAATGGTATCACAGTCCTTGTCATACGGGAAAAGTAATTAAATTTCCCGTTATCCGAAATTCGAATTTTCAAGCTGCTCTAAGTACGGGACTGCGATAATAGAGCCATAATGGAGCTCTTCCAAATTGATGATGGGGTGCTCTGCATGACCGGATACCTAATAATGAATAATGAATAAATAGATAAATATTTAAAAACAAAAGTCGTTCTATTGGGACACCATTATTAGGGCGCTTAGATCAGGTTAATTATGTTCTTTTTCCTTACCCAAGTCCCCTCCGCTAAAGTACGTTTACAAAGCCACCTTGATCATTCCTACCCATTATTACCGATCTCCCAAGTCATGTCATTAAAAGCAACATGACTAAAACCTGGATCACATTTCGATATGTTATGTTCCCCCTTCCATCCACGATTCCTTATCATCTTCAGAATACCTTGATGATATGTTCCTTCCCTCAATGAATTCCTCTCACTTATGATGGTCCAACTAGAGAACTCAGCTAAATGATCTACTTCCAACCCTATGAGATCGTTTTGCATAACGAAACCACTAAAACACATTCACTAAAGCACACCGAATATACGTTTTAGGTTATGCTCCTCCCTTCAAAGCTTCCACATGAAAGCACCTTGCTGATCTACCCACTTAATCTAATCTCATTAAGATGCTCTTTTCGCATATTCCCCTTTTAGGTTAGGTTGCCTAAAATAGTTTTACAATGACACTAATTAAGCCTTTATTCTTCCCCTTAAGTGCTTGTCTAGAGCTCCTACTATATTACTTTGACTGTCTGCTCTTTCTGGCCACTTTAATACCTCTCACATGGAGAGCCTTGTTAAAGCACTCAAAACATGGGAAGTAGTGACCACACCTTCCTTCTCCAGACCATCTTACTCAAAGTCACTTACTAGAGCACGTTGGAAATATGTTTTTTACCCTTTCTATGCACCTTCCTCTACAACGTATTCTAACTGTGGAACAATGACCAAATGTATGTCCTTTTCCCATAGTCTCGTACCTAAGTATCCCTATGGAAAAGTATTGATTAATTGTCTCATTTTTATTTATTAGTTGCTCCACCTAAGGTAACTTCATTACTTATCATGCTAGAATGTTCTCTCTCCCGCTCTCGAGCACTTTCACTAAAGTTGTCCCAATAAAGTACAATGATACAATTCACAGATATTCTCATTCTCTAATCCCTTTTCTTCTAAGTCCTGTCACACAAGACTTTTTCTAAAACACATGACCATATCGTCCTTGGTTATGTTTCCACTTCTTTCCATCATCCTCCTACTCAAGTTCTCTGATGAAGGGCATTGTTCATACCCTACCCTCTCTTTAAGTCTTATTCATGGTGCACCCACTATGTAATGTGCGAAAAATTCTCTCTTTTCCTCCTGAGAGTTAACATAAACGTTTCAGGCAAAGTACGTTATCACATGAACTTTTTCCTCTTCTCTAAGTCCTTCCACTTAAGTACCTTAATGAAAGCAAATATTTATACGTCCCCCTCTTAACACCAGTACTTAAAGTAATCTTACCAAAGATCTTTGACAACGCCTTCCTCACCAAGCTAGACTTATGTGCTACTAGTAGAGAGCACTAGGTTTTTTCCTCAAAAGCCCATTAGTCGAAGAGACTGTCATTAAAGAACACTGGTTCGAGTTAAGCAATTGCTTTTCAAACCAACGCGGCTATCGGGCTTGGAAATTTTCCGAGTATTCAATCGAATAAAATGCGAGTAACTTGTTGTTGAATGCCACTGTCTGACTTAGAAATATACATACTTGGCGAAAGAATGTTATGCGAGTGACTCTCGAGCAAATGCAGTTGCCGGAATTGGAATCATTCCAATTTGCCGCGTAAATTTTGCGAGTGAGTTGCGAACCAATGCGACTGTCGGCCTTGGAAATATTCCGAATAGGCGAGGGACAGTTATTAGAGTGCCTCTCGAAACTCTAATATTTTCGGACTTAGAAATATTCCGATTAGTAGAGGGAATCATATGCATGTGGCACTAGAAACAATGCAACTGGGTGACTTGGAGGTATTCCAACTAGACCAACAAAAGATATGCGAGACACTTCTGAACCAAACCGACTGTTGGACTTGGAAATATTCAGACTTGTCTCGGAAAAATCATGCGTTTATTGTGATCCAATGCGACAGTCGAACATGGAAATATTATGATTAATCTATGGAAAGATATATGAGTGCTTCTCGAGCCAATGCATCAGTCGGAATTGCAGATATTGCGTCTGTTCGGGGTAAAGTTATGCAAGTGCCTCTCTAACAAATATGGCTGTCTGACTTGTGGATATTACGACTTGCCGAGGCTATGTCATGCGATTGCCTATCGAATCAAAGCGGCCGTAATACCCGGAAATGTTCAGGCTAGTCGATGGAAAATTATGAAAGTGACTCTTGAACCCATATGGATATTTGACATGGAAATTTCCAGAGTACTCGAAAGAAAATTATGCGAGCAA
This sequence comes from Vespa mandarinia, assembly GCF_050613455.1. Taxonomy (NCBI): domain Eukaryota; kingdom Metazoa; phylum Arthropoda; class Insecta; order Hymenoptera; family Vespidae; genus Vespa; species Vespa mandarinia. Next base: position 77,368 of record NW_028197185.1, on the reverse strand, counting down.
CTTGTGAACCAATGCGACTGTCTAACTTGGAAATATTTCAACTAGACCGGGGAAACGTATGTAAGTAACATGAGATCCGTTATAACAGTCGGACTCAGAAATATTCAATCAAGAATAAGGAAAGTAAAGCTAGTACCAATAGAACCAATACCACCCTTGGACTTCGAAAAATATCATCTAGTCCAGGGCAAGTAATACAAGTGTAATGTGATCGAATGCGATTGACAGACTTGGAAATATTCCAACTAGACGAGGTCGAGTTATGCGAGTGAACTGTCCTTCAAAAAATCTGTTTGAAAAATTGATACTTCGCTAAATTGAGGGAAAGTTATGCGAGTGTCTCTCGAACGAATCCCGCTATCGGACTTCAAAATATACCGACTGAGCGTAGGAATGTTATGCATGTAACACTAGACATAATGCGGCTGTCGGTCTTGAAAATATTACTACAATTGGAGGGTATTATATGAGAGTGCCTCTCCGACCAATAGGACTGTCGATTTGGATTATTTCAACTAGTTGGGGAAAGTTATGCGAGTAATTTTGGAACCATGCGACTGTCTGACTTAGAAATATCCCGAATAGTCGAGGGAGAGTTATACAAGTGAATCTCGAACCGAAGCGACAGCTGGACTTGATAAATTTCCAACTACTCCGGGACAGTTATGTGAGTGCCTCTCGAACAAATGCGAGAGTCAGCCTTGGCAATATTCCGACTAGTCGTGAGAAAGTTATACGAATTACTCTCGTACCATAGCGGATGTCGGTCATAGGTATATTTCAACCACACGAGAGAAAATTATGCGAGTATCTTGTAAACCAATGAGACACCTGACTTTGAGATAACCCGATATGTCGATGGAATGTTATGCTAGCACTTCTCGAAACAAAACGATTGATGGTATTGAAATCATTCTGACTAGAAGAGGAAACGTTATTCGACTGAATAGTGAACCAAATCGGCTGTCCGAATTGGGAACATTATCAGTGGTTGAGGGAACCTTATGAAAGTGCCTCTCGAACTAATGTGCATGTTGGACTTGGAAATATGCCTAATAGTCAGGAAAGTTATGCGAGTGCTTCTCGAAGTAAAGCGGATGTCGGACTTGTCGGATTTCGGCTAGTCAAAAGAAAGTTTTGCTTGTCATTCTAGAAGAATAGCGACCGTCAGAATTGGAAATATTCCCAATAGACGAAGAAATTTCTGCAAGTGAAATTAGAACAAATAAGGCTGACGGACAAGGAAAGATTCTGACATGTCGAGGAAAGGTTATGCAAGTGAATTTCTGCTAAGATCGGATTTGGTAATGTCACATCTAGCCGAGGGGATGTTATGCGGGTTTCTTGTGCACCAAAGCGACTGTCCGTATTGGGAATAATCCCAATAGTTGAGGGATTGTTTTCAAGTGACTCTAGAAGTATTGCGGATGTCGGACTTAAAAATATTCCGATGAGTCGAGGGAATTTATTACAGCAACTTGTGAACTAATGCGACTGTCTAACTTTGAGATACGCCGACTAGTCGGGAGAGAGTTATGCGAGTGATTTGTGAACCATTGAGGCAGTATAACTTTGAAATATCCCGACTAATCGAGGTGGAGGTATGCGAGTGATTTGTGAACAATTCAGGCTGTCGGTCTTGAAATGTAACGATTGATTGTGGTAAATTATGCGTGAGCATTTCGAATAATTGCGACGGTTGGTTTAGGAAATCTCCCTATTTGTCATAGGAAATTTATACGAATAATTATCGTACCAAAGCGTCTGTTTGACTTGGAAACATTCCGAACAGACGAGCAAACATTATACGAGTGACATGTGAACCAAAGCGACTGACGGTGTAGGGAATATTCTCAGGGTTTGGGGACTTTTACTGAGTGTCTCTAACACCAAAGCTGACGTCGGTTGAAGGATCATTCCCATAAGTCTAGGGAAAGTAATGGATCTATCATGTGAACCAATGCGACTGTCTGGCTAGGAAGTATTACGACGAGTCATGGTAAGGTAATGCGACTACCACTCGAACCAGAGTTACGGGCGAACTTGGATTCATCCCGACTAGTAAAGGGAACTTTATTAGAGCGACTTGTGTACCATAGCCACTGTCGGAATTGGAAATATCCTGGTTAGTCAAGAGAAGATTATACGAGTGTTTTGTGAACCCATCCGACTGTCGGGCTTGGAAATATTAAGGCTAGTCTTGGTGAAGTTATGCGAGTGCTTCTCGAACAATTGTGGATGTCGCATTTGGAAACATTCCAATAATTCGAGGGAAAGTTTTGCGAGTATCTTGCGAACCAATGCGATTGCAAGACTTCGAAATATTCCGACATGTCGCTGACAAGTTATGCGAATGTCTCGTAACCCAATCCGACTGTCGGGCTTGGAACTATTGCGGCTAGACGAGGGAAAGTTATACGAGTGATTCTCGAACCAAAGCGGCTATCTTATTTGGAAATTCCGACCAATCGATGGAAAGTTATGAGAATGTCTTGTAAATCAATCCGACTGTAGGAACTGGAAGTATACAGACTAGACGAGGGAAATTTATGCAGATGCCAACCGATTCAATTCAGATTTAGGATTTGTAAATATTCCGTCTAATCGGGGAAAGTTTTGAGAGTACCCCTCGAACTACCGGACTTGGAAATATTCCGACTAGTCGATGAAATTTTATTCGAGTGACTTGTAAGCCAATGCGAATGACGGGTATGGAAATACAACGACTAGTCGAGTAAATGTTAAGCGAGTTACTTTGAACCAATGCGGTTCCCGGTCTTGTAAAAATTCCAACTAGACGAGATAAAGTATTGCTAGTTTCTCTCGAATAAGTGCGGCTGTCGGAATTGGAAATTTCCTGCGTTTTTGAACGAAGTTATGAGAGTAACTTGTGAACCAATGCAACTGTCTGAATTGGAAAAAAACCGAGTAGTCGGGGTAAAGTTATTCGGGTGCCACTCTGAAAATAGAGATTGTTGGTCTTAGTATTATTCCGCATATACGAGGGAAATTTATGCGATTGTCTCCCGTACCAATGCAGCTGTTAGACATGTAACTTTTCATACGTATTGAGGGAAGTTATGCGTGTCATTTCTGAATCAAAGTGACTGTAGGAATAGGAAATACTCCGATTTGATGAGGGAAAGTTATGTGAGTGGCTTTCGACACATAAAGACTGTCGGACTAGGAATTAATACGACAAGTCGAGGGAAAGATACGAGAGACACTCGTCCAAGGCGACTGCCGGAATTTGAAATATTCCATTTAGTCGAGAGGAAGTTACTCGAAAGTCTCTCGAAACCAAGCGACTGTCGCACTTGGATATTTTCCGACTTGTTAGGCTAAGTTATGCTAATGACTCTGGAACATATGCGGCTGGCTGATTTGGAATTATTTGAGTAGTTGAGTGAATTTTATGCGAGTCCCTCTCGAGCCAATGCGACTACCGGACTTGAAAATATCCCACGTCTAGGAATAGTTATAGCAGTGCCTCTTGAACCAATGGGTCTGTCGGACTTGGTAATATTACGACTAGTTGTGGGAAAGTTTTGCGAGTTCTTCTCAATCCAATTCGGCTGCCAGACCTGGAGATATCCCGACTAGTAGTGGAAATATTAATCGAGTACGTGTCGAAATATTGCGCCTGTTGGGTTTTTAAACCTACAGACTAGTCGTGGGAAAGTTACGAGTATCTTGTGATCTAATTAGAACATCTAACTTAAACATTTCCTGAAATGTCGAGGCAAAATTATGCAAGTGCCTCTCGAAACAAAAGGTCTGTCTTGGAACTAATCTCTCTATCCGAGGAAGAATTATGCTAGTCATATTTTCACCAATATAAGAGTCGGAACAGGAAGTATTCAGATTAACTGAGGGAAAGTCATACTAGTATCTCTCCAACCAATGCGGTTGTCGGACTATGAAATTATTCCGACAAGTTAAGGGAAAGTTATTCGAGATGCTCTGGAAAAAAAGCGGCTGCCAGGCTTGGAAGTATTCCGAAAAGTCGAGGGGTAGTTATGCGAATTCTTCTCCAACCAATGCTGCTGTCGGACTTGAATATACTCCAAACAGAGGGGGGATGGATATGCGAGTGGCATGTAATTCAATGCTACGGTCGTTCTTGGTAATATTACGACTAGTCGAGGGAAAGATATGCAAGTGCTTCTCGAACCAATGTGGCTATCTGACAAGGAAATATTACGACTTGTAGATGGTAATATAGGCGAACGCCTCTAGGACTAATACTCCTGTGGGACATGGGATATTCCGACTATTCGGAGAAATTTGTGCGAGTTCTTCTCGAACCAACGCAGCTGTCGAACTTGGAAATATTCCAAACAGGCGATGGAAAGATATGCCAGCGACATGTAAATTAATGCGCCCGTAGTTCTTGGAAGTACTATCCAATACGGCTGTAGGATTTGGAAATAATCTTACTAGTCGGAGAAAATTATGCGAGATCCTCTCAAACAAATACCGCGGTCGGACTTGGAATTATTCCGTCGAGTCTGGGAAAGATATGTGGGTGCCTCTCGAATAAATATGGCTGTCGGCTTTAGTACTATTCCGACGAGTTCAGATAAGTTATGCGGGTAATTCTGGAATGAATACGACGGTCGGACTTGGAAATATACCGATAAGTCGGGGAAAAGTTATGCAAACGACTCTCGAACAAATGCAGATGACGGACTCGGATATTCCTAATAGTCGATGGAAAGTTATGCGAGTTCCTCTCGAAACATTACTACCGGCGTACTTGGAACCATTCCGACTAGTAAAGGGAAAGATATGCGAGTGAATCTAGATTTAATTCAACTGTCGGACTTGGAAAAATTCCGAAGAGTTGATGCAAAGCTATGCGGGAAACTTGTGGACCAATGCAATATTCAGGCTCGGAAATAATTAGACTAATCATAGAATTGTTACGCGAGTATCTCTAGAACGAAAACGACTGTCAGGCTTGGAAATATTCCTAACGGCCTAGGGAAAGTTATGCGGGTGCCTCTCAAACCAATGCGGCTGTTGTACTTTCAAATATACCGACCAGTCATGAGAAAGTTATACGAATGTCTTTCGAACCTAGGCAGCTATCGGACTTGGAAATATTCGAGGGAATTGTATGCGTGTGATTATAGAACGTCGGTCGGACTAGGAAATGATCCGAATAGTCGAGGATGAGTAATGCTAATGACTATAGAACTAATGTGGTGATGTCTTGAAAATATCCCGAATAGTCGTGGGAATGTTATACGAGTGTTTTGCAAACTAATGCGACTGTCGGGCTTGGAAATATTCTGGCTAATCGTGGGAAAGTTATGCTAGAAGTTTTCGAACCGATTCGGCTGTTCGACTCGCATATATATCGACTAAACGAAGAAAGATATGCGGTAGACTGGTAAACCAATGCGATTGGCGACAATGAAATTACGATTATTCCGACTACACTGCGATAGTTATGTAGGTTACTCTCGAATAAATGCGACTGATGGAATTGGAAATATTCCAACTAATCGAGGGAAAATTATGCGAGTGCCACACGAACAAAGGCGGATGTGGGATTAGGAAATAGTCGGGGTACTTAATTCGAATACCATTCAAACCAAAGCGAATATTGGAAGTGGAAACATTCGGCTTATCCAGGAAACTTTAATCGAGTAACTTGTGAAGCAAAGCGATTGTCGGTATTCGGTATATGCCCAGTAGTCGAGAGAATGTTATGCGAAAACCAATGCGGATATCGGACTTGGAAGTATTCCGAATAGTTGAAGAAGAGTTACGCGAGTACCTCTAGAACGGATACGACTGTCGGCCTTGGAAATATTCTGACTTGACGAAGGGAATGCTTTGCGAGACCGTCACGATCAAATTTGGGTGATGGACGTGAATATTTTCCGAAAAGTCGATGGAAAGATAAGCGAGTGCCTATCAAAACATTACGACTGGCAAACTTGGAACAATTCCGACTAGACAAGGGAAAGTTTGGCAAGTGTCTCTCGAACCAATGCGGTTATCGTACTTGGAAATATCCCGACTAATCGTGGAAATATTATGCGAGAGTCTTGTAAACAATGCGAATGTCTGGCTTGGAAATATTCCAACTAGTCGGAAGAGAGATATGCGAATGCCTCACAAACAAATCTGGCTGTTGGACTTGGAAATCTACCGCCTAGTGGAGGGTAAGTTATGCGAGTGCTTGTCGAAGAAATGCAGCTGTCGGTCTTGAAGGCATTCGGACTAGTCGATGAAAAGTTATGCGAGTGCCTCACTAACCAATGCGTCTGTTGGACGTGGAAATAATCCTACTTGTCGGTAAATACTATGCGAGAGCATAACGGTCAAATAAGGCTATTGGATTTGGAATTATTCTGTCGAGTCAGGGAATAATATACGCGTGCCTCTCGAACAAATTCGGCTGTCGGCCTTGGAAATTTTCCGACTTGACGTGGGGAAGTTATGCGAGAGATTTTAGAATTAATTCGACGGTCGGACTTGAAAATATTACGGCTATTCGAAGGAAATTTGAGCGATTGTATCTAGATCTAGTGCGACGGTCGTACTTGGAAATATTTCCACTATTCCGGAAAAGTTATGCGAGGGCCTTTCGAACAAATACGGTCGCTAGTGTAGGAAATATTCCAACTAGTCGGGGAATGTAACGCAAGTGCCTCTCAAACCGATGCAGCTACAGGAATTGGAAATATGACGAATAGTCGATGGAAAATTGTACAAGAAATTCTCGAACCAATGTGGAGGTCGGTCTTGGAAATATACCAATTAGTCGTTGGAAGTTCATTTGACTGATCTCGAGCCAATAGTGCTTTCGGAGTTGGAATTATTACTACAAGACGAGGGAAAGTTATGCGTGTGTCTTCTACACAAATCCAACAGTTGGACTTGAAAATGTTCCGAGTAGTCATGGGAAAGTTATGCTGGTGCTTCTCCAACCAATTCGATTGTAGAATTTGGAAATATTTCGCCTTGTCTGGGATAGTAATGCATGACCCTGTAGGTAGGGGGTAGTAGAAAACTCCAACAATGCACACCGCTTGTCGTAAGAAGCGACTAAAAGGGACTGTGTGAATGGTGAATGCATGGGCTTGTACGGCCATTTCTTTCTTTGTTCTTTTGTCATATCTTTTCCATTCTTTCTCTCTCTCTCTCTAGCATCCTACCCATCCTTTCCAAACCTTTCCCTTCCTTTTCCCATCCTTTCCTTTGGGGAGCTGGCCTCTCACAACTACTACTTTATAATAATGGACAGTAGAGCTAAATGTATAAGCGAACGTGGGAGGACACCCACGTCTCGGCGGAGTCGGTGGTAGAAGAACAGGCCACCCGCCGTTGTCAACAGCATCTGCCAGGACCCCGGGGATAGGCAAGCTTGCACGAACTCTGGATACTGCATCAGGAAGGGCACCATAGCTAGTCGACCAGGCGTGGGGTGTTTCTAATGCGCCAGGAAAGTTAGGAAGGGAAGAAAGCCACTTGGAGGAGTGGCAAAGGACCATTAGAGTTGTGGAGAGCATGCAGCGCTCCGGCTTGAAGTCACCAATCATGGAGAGTACGCTCAAACGTACGAGGCTCCTTATCTACTCATCAGAGAAAGAGGAGTTATGGGAAATCATGACCCGGCGGAAGAAGGAAGTACTGACAGAGACCCACTAGCCTCTGGTGAGGACTTGCTGGTTACTAGAACTGACCATGATGAAAACCTTAGTAACCGATAATGAGAGGAGAAAATCCACCAACATTAAGCGCTCCGTTTCAAATTAGACGACATTATCCCATAATGATGAGCTAAACATAATAAAACCTTAATGAAAAGGCTTCAAATATAAGCAGGGGATCCTCCCTCAACCAAGGATAGAATGGCACAGTTAAAGGCAGAACTCAGGGTCTTGGTACTGCGAAATAGTGAGTTGACGATTGAACGTATCCATCTCAAAGAAGATTAGATGAAATCATCGGCAAACCCCTTGGATGAGAGGAGCCAAACAACGTCTCCGGAAATATATCAGGTAATCGAGTCCGTGAGATTGCTGACGGAGGCTGCAGTTTCCAGCTGCAGCGGCAGCAACAGTAACCAACAGCAGCGGCAGCATACATCAAATAGAGCACCACTTCAGCTGGTGGACCACACAAAGGCCCAAGATTCCGTGCTGAAACAACTCGACCCCCTGCAAAACAGGTAAGTGTGCGTAAGGCACTAAACCTGCAAGAGAATTTGGTGAGGTGACTAGCCGGAAAAGGAGACGAGTCCAGAGGTATGAAGTGATAGCAACTCCCCTGGCTTCATTAAAGGAGGGAGAAAACTTCTCTCAACCTTTGCGGGAGCAGACCTGTAGGTAAAGGGGGAAGAGATGGTGTTTCGTGCAGTGAAGAAAGAAGATGAAGCAAAGGGAAGGGCCACAGTCTCGGCACTGGTTCCCGTCATACGGGCGGTCTTGGAGAGGGGCAGAATAAACGTGGGTTGGACATCAGTGAGAGTGCAAGGACTCAGGCAACGGCCCCACAGATGCTATAGGTGCCTGGCGCGAGGACATGGTGCTGTTGTGTGTCCCGCTATAAACCCTAGGACAGACCTATTCTACATATGTGGGAAGCCAGGTCACCTGTCCAAGCCATGCATAGATAATTCAGAGTGTTCTTCTTGTGCAGACGCCTGCCGGAAGCTGACCAACCATGCTCGCCGTACGCAGGACTTACTGGCACAGTGCATGCGGGAGGACAGAGTGTAGACTCCGGTTATTGTTGATCCATGGTGGGTTCCTCTTGGATTTGAGAGGCCCCTAGGAGACTTCTCATCCCTATGAGAGACTTCACACTCCGCGTTGCTTGCGAGAAATGTAGAAGAACGTGTAGATTTTGCGACGGGGTTTTCTTACGTAGCCGTTAAATGGCGGACTCGTTGGTAGTTTCGGTCTACTTTCCTCCCATCGAGAAAATCAAAATGTTTTGCAAACTACTTGATGAGCTCGAAGAGCTCTTGGGAACAATCCTCGCTCTTCCAGCGCTGGTGGTTGGCGACATCAATGCCCACTTCAGCAGATGGGATACGGAATGCTGGAGTAACCGTAGGGGTGAGTTGTTCTGCGTCTGGGCCAACAGAATAAATATGGGTCTGCTGATCTGGGTAGGCTATTCCACGTGCGTTCGAACAAAGTGGTCGAGCCGTATATATTTAATATGGGGCATGCCGGCAGCTGGCTTTCGCCCTTAGAACTGGAAGGTGGTTGAGGCTGTGACCCTGTCGGGTCACCAATATGTTAGGTTAGAAATGGCCCCATTACAATAGAGTGAACGCGTGGAACTATGTGCGGGGAGAATGCGGCCTGTTTGGATTGTGAAGACAAACTTGTGAAGATGGCACAATCTTCACTGAATTAAGCGTGCTACATGGCTATTTCCCGGTTGAGGGTTCAAACCCGATGTAGTAAAAGTACTCACTGGAGGTCGGAAGATATAGTGAACCTTAGGGGTGTTGCGATGAATTCAGTAATGAAATTTTCCAGAGCCAGAAAAAAGAAGAATATGGAGGAAATAGTGCGGTGCCTGGGCCCCCGATGGGACGCGCGTGGGGAACTGATTAGGGTAAGTATTGTAGTCAAGAAGAACTCCTGGAGGGACCTGGTAGACTCAATAGAGGATGATCTATGGGGATGACCTTACAAATTGGTCAAAGGGAAACTCAGGCTTTATGCTCCACCAGAAACTATAACCCTGGAGGATGAGGTACTGGGGAATATCCTCTCTGAACTCTCCTCAGGAGGACCGGGAATTGATGAGCAGCAGGAACCTTCACTCTCAGATATGACTATCACTGCGGAGGAGGTCTTGGCTGCCGCCAGGAAAGGAAAAGGAAGAAGGCTCCTGGCCTGGATCAGATAACGGTTGTGGATGTGCAAACTAGGGTGACACACTGTAGGATATGGTTGCGCAGTGTTTCTCCGCATTCTTGAGGACAGGATGTTTTCTGACAGCATGGTAGATAGCGAGGCTCGTCCTGATCAAAAAGAAAAGGGACGCGCCGCCGGACTCAACGAGACCATATAGATCCATAGGAGTGATTGGTGAACTGGGAAAACTATTCGAGCGTGTAGTTGTTGGCCGGATAAACAGCAATTTAGAGGAGCCTCAGACAATGGAGTATTAACTGTAAGGATTTAGGATGAGCAAATTCATTGTAGAGGCCGTCCTCGAAGTTAAAAAATCTGTTGAGGCATCGACGTGGGACAGGAAAGTGGTTTTACTAGTGAGTCTGGATATCTCTAACGCTTTCAAATCCCTACCTTGAGCCGTTATCGTTAGGGCGTTGGAGCGGAAAAACGTTCCACGCTACCTGGTGAGTATCATCAGGAGTTACTTAGACAATCGCGCCATAACATACAGACAGGCATGGAATCGCTGTGAGAAGACAGGTGCCTTGTGGGGTCCCACAGAGTTCCATTTGATGCCCTACGTAGTGGAACATTGCCTATGTCAGTGTCCCCCAAACCCCAATGACATGTGGCTCCCGTGTTGTCTGCTATGCCGATACAACGACCATCCTGTCATCAGGATGGGAGCTGTCTCAGGCTATCATGAACGCTGAGCGGGACTTGGACGTTTTGGTGGAGGAGATCAGTGGATTTTGTCTTAAAGATGCGCCGTAAAAGACGGAGGCTATGACCTTCCCTGCCACTGTCTTCTGTAAACGCAGGTATGTCCCGCAACATAAAATTTGCCTTAAATGTATTTGCATAGATATTAGAACCAGCGTTAAATACATTGGCATAGTAACTGGTCCATGAATGTCGTGTAGGCCCCACTTCGAGGCGCAAATTCCTAAAACTGAGGGTATCCTTAGGAGGCTCCTCCCGATTTTTCAAGGATCGCGAGAAAGGAAGCAGCGCCTCTACAGCGGCGTGATCATCTCGGTGCTCCTTTATGGTGCACCTGTGTTGTGGAATGCCGTTGTGGAGGACATGAGGATCGGGTTGGCTGTTCGGATCAGCCAGAGGAAGTTTGTGATCCGGGTAAGTTGTGCCTATAGAGCGGTCTCCTTCCACGCGCCTATGAAGAATGCGGGGATTATTCCTCACCCTCATCTGGCATCCCAGCTGGCGGAGATGTTTGCGGTTCTTAGAGACACGGCGAATCCTGTTCCTCCGTAGACTATGGCAATATTGGGAGCTTTTGCCAGACAGAAGGCATTAGAAGCGTGGACGACTGAGGAACTTGGGCTCGTGTGAGCACTAGCAGCAACGAGAGTTCGTGCGAGGGCGGCTATTGCAGAATGAATATCAGAGTGGATTTGGAGGCCGTTCTCTATCGGAACGACATTTTACTATACACTGCTGATGACCGGCCATGGCTATTTCTCGACGTACTTAAATAAGGTAAGGAAGATTCTCTCCCCACCTTCTTTCTAGTGCGGTGGGTGTGTGGGGACGGTGGAGCACAACCTGGTCGACTGCCCCGCGTGGTCGGATGCCTAGAATGAGCTAATCAATACGGTGGGGAGAGGGCAGGTAACCTTTTCCGTGATAGTCAGGGCCTCCCAGCATATCCCAGACGGATGGGCAGAATTCTAGACCTTCGCAGGTCGGATCATACGTGCAAAGGAGAACGCTAAGAAGCGCGGTGAACGGACTCAAAAAGCAGGATGTATGAGTAAGCATACGGGTGTCAATGAGGACAGGAGTGCGGACGGTAGGCAGCATAGGAAAGTAGTTCCAGAGCGGCCAATTCGGTCAAGGCTCCGAGATGCTCAGACGCAGTCTGGCTCACGCGTCACTACCTTCTAGGTTTGAGTGTGTGTATATATTCAGTATCTACGGTGTAAATGGACCTAGTCAGAGCACCATGGGGGGATCGGGACAATATGTGTAAAGAAAGTATACTTTCCTCAGGTAGATTGGACCGCGCGTCTCATGTTCCGCCCTTCCATTGTTTTTGTTATCTACAAATTCTTTTGTTACCTACAAACCAAGCCGTTAAGATTTGGGAGAGAAACGGGCAGGAAGAAATAGATCTTAGATGAGAGAAGTAGCACAAGAGTGAAATATAAGTATTAAACAGTGTGAATATAAGCGTAAATTGTCGTTTCTTTGTTCACTGGTAGGAATATAGATAGTAAATAACTAGCAATTAACAAATAAATATTTACAACTTTGTTCACAGAGAAACTTATTTTCGTTTATCTCCTCCCATAAGCAATCCTAGTTATTACATATTTATAGTAATTTATGTCATGCTTTTGTCGATTGTAGCTTAAAAAGACGGTATCCACCACTTTCTTTGCATCAATATTATTCTCCTTCTTTCCCAATAATTCATCTCTTCATTTTGTTGCATAAACATATGCACCTCGCAAAGACCATGATCTCGACGAATTTGTCACACATGACCACAACATACGACATGGAAGATTCTGGAACTTTCCGTCTTTGTGTTTATTTGCGATCGGTATAACTCACACATTCATACAGAAACACAATTAGTTGGCTCTGTAATTTTCTAATATACACACATACACATTAAGAGAATGTATAAAATCTCTGCATTCATTTTTGTTAATAATTGCCGTTTAATCTTCTAAGTTCTTCATTTACAGTGATACATGTTATTATACGTACGTCGAAACCACGAAACGCGATTAGAATTGGCACGTCTAATCTCTCTCTTTCTCTCTCTTTCTCCCTCTCTCACTCTCTTTCTCTTTCTCTATCTCTCCCTCTCTATCGTAATACGTATACGTATTCATTCTCTGATAATAATAATTATAACAATAATATTAATAATAATTTCTATTCTATTATACGCACATACAGTGCAATCAATCCTATAAACAAAGAGAAAGATTGTACATGAGTTTAAATGCATTCTAGAATCCAAAGTGAAGGAGAAAACATATTTTTTGTCTTTCTTTTCTATTTTCCTTCAATTTTGACGTTTCTAGCCGGCGGTTCATTGTCTTTCGTTCACACGTATAATTTTCATTTATTATTAGTAAAAGCTTGTACGAAAATTCATTCAATACATTAATATATGCGAGAAGCATGCAAAAAAATTTCATTCTTTCTCGAAACTTGAAGTAAGAAATGTTTATTTTTATTCTTTTTTTTATGTGCTTGAATCTTTATTCGCGTCAATCAGAAGGAGGGACAGTCCTCCAAACCATTGAATTTACCTTTGGCTTCAATTTACTATTGTACCTCAAGGGCTATCTGAGTGTCTATGCCAAACGGGAAAAAATTATTGTCCATCTGTTTTGAATGTCAGAATATTATTTTACAACTAATCTGTCCAACAATATTGTCTCGCTTTCGCCAGTACTTGATAATATGTCTCCGTCGGTGTAATCATCTCTTTAGCCAAGTGCCCTGGCAAAATCGTTTTCGGTACCGAACAAAATGACATTGACAGCTGGTGGCGATAGGGTACCTATCCAATCCAACGACGCAATCCATTGGCAACAAAAAATTGTTATTTATGCAGTACAGGAATAAAGAAAAATTCTGTCATATGACTGCATAATCTTATTTTTGCAGAAAGAATGACTAGAGATCGTTATTTTAAGTTGTTAGGGATGCTACATTTCACCCATGATATCGAACCTACTAATGATCATTTATGCAAAGTACAGAACGTCATTGATATGTTAAAAAAACATACAGGTTTTCCGTTATGTTACGGTATGTTACGAAAAACCTGTATGTTTTTCTTAACAAATCAATGATGTACTGAACGAAATGAAAAGTCATTCGTTTCAACCTTACCAATGGCTGTGTATTGACGAAAGTTTACTATTGTATAAAAGGCGGCTGGTATCCTTCAAGCAATACATTCCTTTAAGAAGAAGCAGATTTGGCATGAAATTCTTTATTCTCAATAAATATTAGACAAAATGTATACTAGTTATGATTGTTTATGCTGAATAATGTATCGTAATTGATACCGAAAATAAGCCTATTGGAAAAACGAGAACAATAGTTCACTTAAGATGTTTTATCTAGGAAAGAGCCATATCCTTTATTTAGATAACTGTTATTCGAGTCCAGGTTTATGTAATCTTAAAGGTGGAAGGAATACCACAGATTAAAACATTGGGACTAGAGGAATACTGCCAAGTCCGACAGCCAAATTGGCTCGATGGGCACATGCATAACTTTCCGTCGACTAGTCAGAATAATTCCAAGTACGACAGCCGCATTGTGTTGAGAGGCACTGGCATATTTTTCCCTCGTCTAGTTGTAGTATTTCCAAGTCCGACTGTTCTTTTGATTCGAGTGGTAATCGCATAAGTTTCTCTAGATCTATCGTAATATTTTGAAGACCAACAGTCGCTGTGTATCAGGAGGTACTCGCATAACTACCTCGACTAGTTGGAATATTTCCCAGTTTGACAGTGACATTTGTTCGCGAGACACTTGCACAACATTCCCTCGACTAGGCGGTACATTTCTATGTTCGACCGTCTCATTGGATCATAAGGCACTTACGGAATATTCCTTCCACTAGTTAAAATAGTGATACGTACAAAAATCGCATTGGTTTTAGGTGCACTCTCTTAATTTTTCCACAACGAGGCAGAATAGTTTTAGGTCCAACAGCCGCATAGGTTTGCGATGCACTCGCATATCTTTCCCTCGTCAACTCGGAATATTTTCAAGTCCGACAATCGCATTGCTACGAGGTACACTCTCATAACATTCGCTCGAAAGATCGGAATATTTATAAGTCCGACAGTCAAATTGTTTCACAAGTCACATGCATATCGTTCCCTCCACTAGTCGGAATACTTCTAATTTCGACAGTCTCATTGGTTCACAAAGCACTCACATAATTTTCCCCTGACTACTCAGCATGATCCTAGGTCCTTCAGTCGCATTGGTTCGTGCGGCTATCGCATATCTGTCCATCGACAAGTCGGAATGGCTCCAAGTCTGACATCGCATTTGTTAGAAAGGCACTTGCGCAAATTTACAACGAATAGTCGGAATATTCCGAGAAAGACAGTCACAAGGGTTCGAGAGCCACAAGCACAACTTTTCCCCGAACAGACGAAACTTTTCCAAAACCGCCAGTCGCATTGTTTCGAGTGGTATTTGCACAAACTTCTTTCTTGTAGTCGGAACACTTCTAACACCGACAGTCGCATTGATACGAGAGGCACACAAATAAAATACCGTCGGCTAGTTGGAATATATCTAGGTCTGACGGACGCACTTTTGATAGGGACACGAATCACTTTCCCTGGACTTGTCGAAATGTTTAAATGTCCTACAGTCATATTGTTTGGAGAGGCTTTAGCATATCTTTCCCTCGATTAAGCAATGTGTTTCCAATTACGTTATTCGAAATAATTTGAGAGAAGTCCCACAATGCTCCTTCGACTAATCGGAAAGTTCCGAGTACGACAGTTGCATTGGTTCGAGAAGCACTTGCACAAATTTCCCTTGACTAGTCTGAAAATATCCACATCCGAAAAACGCATTGCTTCGAAGGGAACGCGCACAAAATTCCCTTGAGTAGACGGAATGTATCCAATTCCGATAGTCGCAATGTTTCTAGAGATTCTCGCATAACTTTCCCTCGTCAGGCCGAAATATTTCCAAAGGCGAAAGTCACATCATTTCGAGGGACTATCACATAACTGTCCCTCTACTAAGATTTTTATTTCTAGGACCGACTTTCGCATGCGAGAGATCGTTTCATAATTTTCTCTAAACTAGTCGGAACATTTCTAAATGCAATAGTCGCGTTGGTCTGAGAAGTAGTCGCACATCCTTCCTTAGACTAGTCGAAATATTTACATTTTCTACTTTCGCGTTGGTTCGAGAAATACTCGTACAAATTTTGCTCGACTAGTCAGAATATTTCTATATTCTAAAGACGCACTGGATCGTGAGGAACGCCCACAAAATTCCCTCGACTAGACGGAATATTTCTAGGTCCGAAAGTAGCACTTTATAAAGAAGCTCACTCACATCTTTCCCTCGACTAGTGGTAATATTTCTAGATCCGACTATCGTGTTGGTCCAAGAGGCAATTGCAAAACTCTCCCTGGATTATTCGGAAAAATTCAAAGTCAGGAAGACGCACTGGTTCGAAAGGTAAGTGACCAACATTTCCTCGACTAGTCGGAATATTTCCAAGTAAGAAAGTCGCATTGGTCCAAGAAAACCAATTACAAGATTCCTTCGATTAGTTTGATTAATCCCAAGATTCACAGTCACATTGGTTCGAGAAGAAGTTCGAGAAGAAGGTGACGGAGCTGGTCCCCAGAGCTACGTTGGAAAAACGGAACTGCGATTACTGCACATCGTTGGTCGAAGTCGAAGAGGTCCTAAAGCGGATCGTGCCAAACTACATGGGGAATCTCGAAGTAAAAATGACGAACCCCAGAGCGAGACAACAACTCCTGGCCGTCGTCAAGATAGAAGAGGAAGCAGCTGCGAAGCTTTTGTAATCCGGCCGAGTGCTGGTCGGCTTCGTCAGCTGCACGGTCAGGCGTAGAGCAGAAGAGAGGCGATGCAACCGCTGCGTCGACTATAGCCAGTCGAGCGCCTCGTGCATTAGCTCTGATTACAGTTACGTTTGTGTGAGACATAACTCGATGACTTATGTCAGCTCATGTCTCTTCCTATACGGATAGACGACTTCCAGACCAAACTGGACGATCTGGAAGACGCACTGCAGGAAATGCATGGGAATATCATTGTGGCTGGAGATCTCACTCCCAAAGCTCTCGAATGGGAGGAGGCCAAGCCAGACACCAGAAGAAGACGAATCATGGAGGTGCTGTCGAGACAGGAGCTAGCAGTACTCAAAACAGGTTCGACGACAACTTTCCGAAGGCCTGCTTACAAAGAAAGGATCCCAGTCTTCTCTCCAGCCAACGAACACATTATGGCTAGAATCGCAGGCTGGTGGGCGATCGAGGATAATACCGGGAGCGATCATCAGTACATTCTATCCGATGTACACGATAAGAGGCCAGCCGCGATTTATTATGGTTATTATCGTCATTATTTTTTTATCATTAATACCGTTATTATCGTTATTATCTTTATTTTTGTTATTTTTATATTTACCGTTATTATTATTAATATTATTATTACTATTATTACCGTTATTATTATCGTTATGAACGTCGCTGATATGATTACTATTATTACTAACGTATTTATAATCATTATTAACACTATTAAAACTATTATTGTTACTATCGTTATCACCGTTATTATCGCTCGTATCGTTATTATGGTAATTACCGTTGCTATCGTTTTTATTGTTATTATTATTATTGTCGTTATTATTACCGATATTAAGCAGAAGTTATTACTGTTATTATCGCTATTATCTTTATTATGGTAATTTTTATGAATATCATTATTATTTTTAGTATTATTACCTTTATTACTATCGCATTTATCGTCGATGTTATGAATTCTAATATTATTATGATTATTATTATCGTTATTAAGGATATTAAAGTTATTATCATTATAATTTTTATCTTTCTTATTGTTAACAACGTCATTGTTCTTGTTTTTATCGTTATTATCGTTATTATCATTATTTTCCTTATTACCACTATTACCGTTATTACCGTCATCATCGTAATTATCCTTATAATTTTTATTTTCGGTATTTTTATTATTGTCGTAATTATTATTGTTAGTATTATTATTACAATATTTATTATAGTTATCATTATCGTTATTACCTTTATTATCGTTGTTATCGTTTTTTTATTAATATCGTTGTTATTACATTTATTATCGTTAATAACGTAGTTATCGTTATTTTTTTAATATCGTTATTATAACATTTATTATTATTGTTATTATTATTATCGTTATTAACATTATTATCGTTATCGCTATTTATATTATTATTCTTTTTTTTATTATTAATATTATTTCCGTTTATATTATAGTAACTATTCCTGTTTGTATTATTGTCATTTTCCTCGTCTTTAATATTATTGTTTTTATAATTATTATTATTATTATTATTATTATTATTATTGTTAATATCATTACCGTTATTATTATCGCAATTATCGATACTTATATTTTATCGTTATTATTATCGTTACTAACGTTATTAACATTATTTTCATTATTATCGTTTTTACAGTTATTGTCGTTATTATTGTTTTTATTATCGTTATTGTTGTTATTATCATATATATTATTTACGTTATTATACGGTATTATCGTCGCTCTTATAATTACTATCATTAATATCCTTATTATTATTGTTATTATCGTTATTAGTGGTATTAGCTTTAATATTGTTATTATCGTTATTACCTTTATTACTGTTAATTTTATATATAACGTTATTATTATTATTATCATGTTTACTATTATTATTGTTATTATTAACGTTATTAACGTAGCTGTTATGGTTTCTATTATTATTATGGTTATTATTATCGTTATTAACGTTATTATCGTATTTATCGTTATTATTGATATTATCGTTATTACCGTTATATTCATTAGTAACGCTATTATCCGTATGATCGTTATTCTAACCGTATTTATCATTATTATCGATATTATCATTATTATTATTATTATTGTTATTATCGTTAATTATATTGTTATGATTCTTATTACTATTACCGTTGATGTTATCGTTATTATAGTTATTTTTTATAATTACCGTTATTATTATTTATATTATTAACATTATTTCTATTATTAATACTATTATTATCGTTATTATTTTTATAACCGTTAATTGTATTAATGTCGTTATTATTATTGGAAATATTATTATTAATATAATTATTATCGTTATTACTATCGTTTTAACCTTTATTGGAGATATTAATTTTATTTTACCCATTATTATCGTTATTATCGTTATTAACGTAATTATCGATATTACCGTAATTATCGTTATTATCGTCATTATTGTTATTTCTATTAATGACGTTATAATTTTTATTATTATTATGTTTAATATTATCGTTATTGTCATTATTATTAATATTATGATTATTATTATCGTTATTATTATTATCGTTATTATCGTTATTAACGATATTATTTTTATTGTAATTTTTATAATTATTGTTATTATTATTATTATTATTATTATAATTACTGTTATTATTATTATTATTGTCGTTATTATCGTCGCTGCTATGATTAGTATTATTAATATTGATATAATTATCGCTATTGACGTTATTAACACTTCAATCGATGTTATTGAAACTCTAGTAGTTATGGTTATTACCGTTATTATCCTTATTACGGTTATTATTCTGATTACCGTTATTTTTATTATAGTCCTTTATTTTTTCAATTATTATTATTATTATTATTGTCATTATTGTCGCTGTTATCTTTAGAAATATTATTATCGTTATTTTTGTCGATATTAACGTAATTACCGATGATATCTTTACTACACTTATTGACGCTATCAGCTTTATCATCGTTATTCCTATTATTATCATTATTATTATTAACATTATTATTATTATTATAATTATTATTGTCATTATTATCGTTATTGTTGTTATCAACGATATTATTATTATTATAGGCATTATTATCGTTATTAACGTTATTACCGTTATTATCGTTATTTTTATATCGGTAGAAATATCGTTTATTATCGGTAGAAAAATTTTATCAGTATTATGAACATTATAATTGTTATTATCGTTAATATCTCTGTATTGTTATATTTATAATTATCGTTCTTATAATTATTAATATTATTATTAATATTATTATTGTTATTATTATCGTTATTTTCGTCGCTGTTATGATTACTATTATTTCTATTGTTATTATTATAGTTATTAACGGTATTAAAGTCATTACAGTTATTTTCGTTATTCATTTTATGATCGTCACTATTAACGTTAATATCGCTAGTATCTTTATTATTACTATTATCATTTTTATTACCGTTATTAACGTTACTATCGTTATTATCGTTTTTATCGTTTTATCGTTCATATTGGTATGGTGGTAATTATTATCGTTAATATCGTTGATGCTATGATCACTATTTGACTATTATCATTATTAATATTGTTATTAACGTTATTATAGGTATCATCCTTATTATCGTTATAATCGTTATTATCGCTATTATCATAATTAGCGTTACTATCGTTCCTTTTATCACCATTGTATCTATTATCATCGTTATGATGTTTTTATCGTTATTTTTTTATTATTGATATTATTGTATTTATTATTGATATCGTTTTTATTGTCCCTGTTATAGTTTCTATTATTATTTATATTATTATTTATTATTCTACTATTATTATTTATATATTACCATTATTGTTATAACTATCGACATTATTTACCTTATTATCGTTATTGTCGTAATAATTGTTTTTATCGTTATTAATACTTATATAATCGTTAATTCCAATAATATCGTTATTATTATTAGTACTATAAATATTATCGTTTTAAAAATAATCATTAATGTTAATGTCGTCATTATCTTTATCAATGTAATTATCGAGATTGTAATTGTTATAGTTATAATTTTGCTATCGATATGATCGTTATTATTACAGGTGTTAACGTTATTATTAATATTATCATTATTACCGATATTTTCATTATTATCGTTATTATCGATAATATTATTGTTATTATCATAATTATCGTAATTACTATCGTTAATATCTTAATTATCGTTCTATTATTATTATGGTCATTATCGTTAGTACCCTTATTACTACTGTTATTATTATTATCTTTATTATTACTATTAACCGTAGTATTATCGTTATAATCGTCATTATCGTTATTATCATTTCTATCGTTATTATCATTATTAACTTTATTATCGTTATTATCGTTATTATTAATATTGGCATATTATTATCATTATTAACGTTATTATGGTTTATTACGTTATCATGGTTATTATCGTTATTTTTATTATTATCCTTATTATTATTATCGTTATTATTTTTAGTATTAATATTATTTACGTTATTATTCTCGCTGTTATCTCAACTATTACTATTATTGTTAATATTTTGTTTGTTTACATCATTATGGATAAAAACATTATTATCTTTATTATCGTTATTATCTTTCCTACCGTTAGTATCGTTATTATTATTATTATCTTATTATCGTTATTATTATTATTATCTTACTATCGTTATTATTGTTACTATCGCTATTATTATAGATATTTTTATTAGTATCGTTGTTCTTATTATTAATATTATTATTATTATTATTATTATTATTATTATTATTATTATTATTATTATTATTATTATTATTATTATTATTATAGTTACTATTGTCGGTGTTGTATGGGGAAGTAGGAAACTCCCGTAACACTCTCTGCTTGTCAAATGCGGCGATTATATTGGTCCGCGTGAATGGCGTGTGAATGTTCTTGAACGGCTATTCCTTTCTTTGTTCTTCTGTCATATCTTTTTCTATCCTTTCTCTCACTCTCTTGCTTTCATCCGCTCCTTTCCTTTCTTTTGTGGAGCTTGCTTAAAATCAATATATTATTCATGATGGATAGTACAGCGAAAGGCGAAAGCGTGCATGGGAGGGACACCGTAGCAACGGAGGTGTCAGGTTGTGATAAGGTAGGACACCCGCTGTCTTCATCCAGCAACTGCCAGTAGTATGGGTTACGTAACCAGGTCCCAGGTCTGTATAGTGCATCCGGAAAGGAACTACAGGAATGCGACCTGGCCGACGGAGTGACAAAAGCGCTAGGAAGGTAAAGATATGAAGAAATCTTCGACTTTGAAATCGTCATCAAGAAATCGTCACTTTGAGGAGTGACTAATGGCTGCCAGGGCCGTTGATATCATGCGGCTCTTCAGCTTGACGTCACCTACCCAGCCTGCGAAGGGGACACCACAAGATGGAGAGAGTGAGATATTTACGCAAGCGAAAGTCCTTCCTGCTAAAATTAAGTCGGTTGTTACTAGGCAGCCAAACGTAAACAATTCGATTAAGCAAGGGATCCCAGAACTGAAGGGAATCACTGACAGTCTAGAGTTCATGTCCATATCTCGAAAAAAGTTCAATAAGGGAGCAAGAACCGTCTCCCGAGTTTCTCAGAGCCCATGGGCAAATTCTGCTACAGATGCTGGAGCAGTTAAGAGGGTAGCCACAAGTCCGCCGTAGTTGCCTAAAGAAAGACTCAAAAGACCGAGGCAATAGGCGACGACGTCCGAAGCCACCAAGTGGACGTAGGTAGTCAAGAAGAAGAAAAATTATGAAAAACCAGCAAAAAAAGCGACGAAATAACCACAGTAGGAGAGAAAGAAGACGAGCAAATCGGAGGACAGGCCAAGATAGAGAACGAAGCCGGATGCGATCCTCCTGAAACCTGCGCATGGTAAATCTTACGCAGATATAGTGAGAGTCATCCACCAGCACATCATGTCCAGCGCCGTAGGGGCAGTCGTTAGATCGATGCGGCAGACCAGAAAGGGAGTGGTTCTCCTCGATCTCAAGAAGACCACTGCGGATAATAGGGCCTAATTCGCAGAAATCCTGAGGAAAGAAGTAGGAGACACAAGCAGTATCACGGCACTGGTCCCCAGAGCTACGCTGGAGAAACGGAACTGCGATTACTGCACATCGTTGGTCGAAGTCGAAGAGGTCCTAAAGCGGATCGTGCCAAACTACACGGGGAATCTCGAAGTAAAAATGACGAACCCCAGAGCGAGACAACAACTCCTGGCCGTCGTCAAGATAGAAGAGGAAGCAGCTGCGAAGCTTTTGAAAACCGGCTAAGTGCTGGTCGGCTTCGTCAGCTGCAGAGTCAGGCGAAGAGCAGAAGTGAGGCGATGCTACCGCTACCTCGACTATGGCCAGTCGGGCGACTCCTGCATGAGCTCTGAGCGCAGTTACACCTGGGTGAGACATAACTCGATGACTTATGACAGCGTATGTCTCATCTCGAACGACCGGATAGACGACTTCCAGATCAAAGTGGACGATCTGGAACACGTGCTGCAGGAAGTACATAGGTATTTCATTTTGGCAGGAGATCACAATGCCAAAACTCTCGAATGGGAGGAGGACAAGACAGACTCCAGAAGAAGACGAATCATGTAGGTAGTGTCGAGACTGGAGCTTGCAGCACTCATCACAGGCTTAACGTCAACCTTCCGAAGATCTGGCTACAGAGAGACGATCACGGACCTCTCCAGCCAACGAACACATTGTGGCAAGAGTCGCAGACTGGTGGGCGATCGAGGCTAATACCGGGAGCGATCATCAGTACATCCTATCCGATGTACACGATAAGAGGCCAGCCGCGACAAGTGCAGAGCGACCTCCCCGGTGGAACATCGCAAGAATGGATCGAGAGACGTTGTCTTCAGTCATTAATGAAGGTTGGAGTTCCCATAATATTGCTTCCGCAAGTCTATCGCCAACTGCACAAGCCAGTATGGTTAATGCAGCACCTATGCTGCTCTTCAAGAAGGCTTGCGCGATAGTGGTGCCACAGAAGAGCACGAAACGGCAGACTGGGGGACGAACGTCCTGCATACTGGGGGACGAACAAGATCGCAGAACTTCGCAGGAAGTGCTTAAGGCTTCGCCGGTTAGCATAACGAGCGAAGAGAAGCGACCTCGACGCTGCTCCCTTGAACGCAGATTATCTAGCGGCCAAAAAAGGTTTGAGCAGGACCATCAAGGCCAGGCAACGACGGTGCTGAAAGGAGCTGTGCATGGATGTCGATCAGAATCCGTGAGTATTAGGGTACCAGATCGTCACTCGCAAGTTTGGGACTCACACGCAAGGAATCCCTCAGGACGCGATGACTTTGGAAATCATTCATACCCTATTCCCCTCTCAACCGAAGAGTGAGTTGGCACGGCTGCGCCTTGCAGCCCCGAGGCGCCTCAATTTACGGAGGAGGAGCTCCTCAGGGCCGCACATTCCATTCAGAACAAGAAAGCTCAGGTACTAGGCGGCCTTCCAGCGAAAGTAATGAATGACGACGCGCAGAGTCACTCCAAGCTTTTGCTAAGCTTGTACATGTGCCTCAGGGAGCGTATGTTCCCCGCCCCTTGAAAGAAAACCAGACATGTGCTTATAAGCAAAGACAAGTATCCAGCTGATGCCGCTTCGTCATACAGGCCTATTTACACGCTCGATACGGCTGGCAAGATCCTGGAGAAGCAGCTTAGGGTACGTCCTCACGCAGCCATGAGGGCAGCGGGGAATCTTTTTGCCCGCCAGTATGGATTTCGATCCGGCTTCTCAACCAACCACGCCGTCGAGGAGGTTGTCACAGCCGCTAAAATAACGGAGCTAGGGAATCATCTATCTCGCCCTTTGTGTCTGCTGGCCACCTTAGACGTAAGAAATGCCATCAACTCCGTCAAGTGAGAATTGGCAATGGAAGCATTCGAACGTAATTTCAGCGTCCCGGGGTACATACTCCGATTTCTCGGGGATTATCTGAACGAGCGCTTCCAAGAATACCATACTGGCGATGGTCCAAGATGCTTGGAGTTTAAATCGAGGGCAGCCCAGGGCACCATACTGGAACCGTACATCTGGAATATTTTCTACGATGGTATCATACGTATGGCAGTCCCTGGCAAAGCAGATGGGAACAGGAGCCTAAGGGCAGATGGACGGCCCGATTCATCAGTCGGCTAGAGAGTTGGCTTAACAGGGAGGCGGGAGAAGGCGACTTCAATATCACCCAAACTTTGACAGGGCATAGTCTGTTCTGCTCCATCCTCGCAAAAATGAGGAAAGTTGCGGACGGCAACTGCCTTTATAGCGACTCGACCGTCGACGACGCCCACCACACATTCTTCTAATGTGCCCGGTGGAGCGTCGAACGACTCGCCTTGGAGCAAGTCCTCGGAAAAATCTCGCTAGACAACATTGTCGAGAAAATGCTCCAAGGTCAGGACGAGTGGAACAAGGCTGCCTGGTACGTCAGGGCCATCTTGCGCAGAAAAAAGGAGATGGGCGGCACATAGACCTGCCCCCAAAGTTGCTCCAGGCTTCCTGCCCCTTAGAGCCGAAAGGAGAGTCCCGTAAAGGGACCTGTTGCAGTGGCGCAATACCGAAGTAATGCCACATGGCGGTGCCAGGATGATTTCACTATGCCTCTAGGATGGATATGAGTTTAGTCGGGATTGCCTATTCCAACGGTGAGCGCGACACCCCAGGAACATTAATGGGTGAACGAAATAGAGAGTTTCTATGGCGGGCGGGGCCCCTGGGTTAGTGCGTAAAGATAGGCAGTCTCAGACCATCAAAAAAGAGGAAAAATATTACTTTCGGTGTTATTGCTACTTTGCTGTTATCGTTGCTATTATGCTTATTAAAAGTATTATTGTTATTATCGTTATTATCTTTATTATCGTAATTATTATTATTATTATTATTATTATTATTATTACTATTATTATTGTTATTATCGTCATTATTATCGTTATTAACGTTAATATCGATATTATTGTTAATAACGTTATTATTATGATTATCGTTATTACAATCGTTATTAAAGTTATTTCCGTTATTATCGTTACTATCGTTAATACCGTTATTATCGTTATAATCATTATTATTGTTATAATCGTAATATTATTATTATTGTTATTATTATCTTATTAACCTTACTATCGTCATTATCGTAATTATTGATATTAACGTTATTTTTATAGTTATAATAGATATTATCGTTATTATTATCGTTATTATTGTTATTATTATCGTTATTAACTTTATTACCGTTATTATCTTTGTTTTCGTTATTATTATTATTATCGTTATTATTATCTATTATCGTCATTATCTTTATTATCTTAACTATGGAAGTTATCGTATAATAATATTTAAACGAAATAATATATAATAATATTTATAGTTATTATTAATGCAGTCATCGTTACTATTAATATTATCGTTATTATCGTTATTATTATTCTTATTATCGTCATTTTCATTATATTCAAAATTACTATTATCGTTATTGTTTTCGTTATTGACGTTATTACCGTTGTTGACCTTATTGTCGTTATTATTGTTATTATCGTTATTTCCGATATTAACGTTATTACTGTTTTCATCGTTATTATCGTTATTAACCACATTAACGATATTATTTTTATTGTTATCTTTATAATTACCGTTATTATTATCACTATTATTATCATTACTGCTTTTACTATTATTATTATCACTATTACTATCATTACTGTTATTACTATTATTATTATCGTTATTATCGTCGATGCTATGATTAGTATTATTATTATTGTTATTATTATCGTCATTGACGTTATTATTTATTAATCGATATTATTGTTCCTATCGTTATTATCGTTATTACCGTTATTATTCTTATGACAGTTATTATTCTTATTATCGGTGTTTTTACTATAATCCTTTATTTTTTCAATTATTATTATTATTATTGTTATTATTTTCGCTGTCATCGTTACAATTATTAGTATCGTTATTATTATCGATATTAACGTTATTACTGATAATATCTTTACTATCCTTATTAACGCTACCATCTTTATTATCGTTATTTCTATTATTATCATTATTATTATTAATATTATTATTATTATAATTATTATTGTCATTAATATCGTTATTGCTGTTATCAACATTATTACTATTATTATAGGCATTATAATCATTATTAACGTTATTACCGTTATTATCGTTATTTTCATCATTATCGGTATAATAGTTATTATCAATACTATTAACATTATAATTGTTATTGTCGTTAATATCTCTGTACTATTATATATATAATTATCCTTCCTATAATTATTAATATTATTATTACTATTATTATTTTTATTATTATCGTTATTGTTATCGCTGTTATGATTACTATTATTATTATCGCTATTATTAACGTTATTAACGTTATTATCGTTTTAATTGTTATATCGTTTTATTTACTGGCAATATCGTTACTATCATTATTATTATCGTTTTTATCGTATTATTAATATCGATATTAAATATAATATCTTTATTATCGTTATTATCGTTATTATTTTTTTATCGTTATTTCAATTATTATCATCATTATTATTCATATTATCGTTATTATTATCGTGGTTGACGTTAATACCGTAATTATCGTTATTATCGTTATTATGGTAGTAATCGTTATTATTATCGTTATTATCGTTATTATTCCTATTTTTATTATTATCGTTATTAATATTATTATTAATTTTACTATTATTATCATCGTTATTATTATCGTCATTATAATCGCTGTTATGATTACTATTATTATTATGGTTATTACTATCGCCATTAACGTTATTAGCGTTATTATTGTTATTATCTTTATGATCATTCTTATAAGATTTATAATTATCGTTATTATCCCAATTATTAATATTGTTATTAATGTTATTACCGTTATAATTGTTATCAGCTCTATTATCGTTAATATCTATATTATTGTAATTTTAATAATTATTGTTATTATTATTATTATTATTCTTATTACTATTATTATAGTAATCACTATCGTTATTTTTCGTATAATCGTTTTTATTATTATTACTACTATTTCTTATATCGTTCTTATTGTCGCGGTTATCGATAATATTATTATAATCGTTATTATTACTGTTATTGCATTTAGTCTCGTTATTATCGATATTGTAATTGTTATTGTCGCTGTTTACGTAAATATTTTTATTATTGTAATTATTATCGTTATTAACATTATTAATTGTAATTATCGATATTATCGTTATTATCGATAATACCATTATTGATTTTATTATCGATATAATTATAGCTTTTATCGTAATTATTATTATTATCGTCAATTTTACGGTATTTAACGCTATTACAGTAATAATCGTTATTTTCTTTAATACCGTCATTATCATTATTATCGATATCATTATTATTATTATTTCCTTTAATATCGTTATAATGTTTATTATTATCGTTTTTATAATTATTATCGTTATTATTATTATCGTTATAATCGTTATTATCATTATAATTCCTATTATCGTTATTAATATCGTTATTGCCTTTATTATCAATAATATCGTTATTAACGGTATTATCGTAATTATCTTTATGACCGTTATTTTGCTTATTATTACTAATATTATTATTATCCTTATTATCGTTGTTATCGTTATTATCATTATTTTTATTGTTATTGTAAATATTACTATTATTTTTATTATCGTTATAATCGTTATTATCATTATAATTCCTATTATCGTTATTAATATCGTTATTGCCATCATTATCAATAATATCGTTATTAACGGTATTATCGTAATTATCTTAATGACCGTTATTTTGCTTATTATTACTAATATTATTATTATCCTTATTATCGTTGTTATCGTTATTATCATTATTTTTATTGTTATTGTTATTATTTCTATTATTGTTATTATCGTTTTTTTCGTTATTATTATCGTTATATCCGTTATTAACGTTATTGTCGTAATTATCGTTATTATTGTTATTATCGTAATTATTATTATTGTCGTTATTATTATTCCTATTAGTGGTAGTACCTTCATTATTATTATTATCGTTATTATTATCATTTTTATCAGTAATATTATCGATATTATCGTTATTATCGTTATTATTGTCGTAATTTACAATATTATCTTTCCAATCGTTATTATTGTTTTTATCTCTAATATCGTTATTAACGTTACTATATTTTTTATCGTTATTTTTATTATTATCATTAATACGATTAATATTATTATTATTGTTAATATCGTTGTTATTGATAATATTACTATTAACAATTTTATTACCGTTATTACCGTTATTATTGTTATTATCGTAAATAATTCTATAATCGTTATTTTTTTATTATTGATATAATTATAATTATTATTATTATTATTGCTATTATTTTTATCGTTATTGTTATCTGTATTATCGTAAGTTTCTCTAATTTCATTATTATTGTTATCATTTTCGCTATTAACGTTATTACCGTTATTATCTTTATTATCACAATTATTACCGTTACTAGCGTTATTATTATTCTCATCAATGTTAATTTCGTTATTATCTTTATTATTAACGTTATTTACGTTATAATCGTTATTATCGATATTATCGTAATAAATTCATATAAGTTATGACCGTTATTATAAACGTTATTATTATTAATATCGTTATCATTTTTATTATCGTTATTTTTATTATTAGCATTATTATATATTATTGTCACTATTATTTTGTTTCTATTATTATGATCGTCATTATTGTCGCTGTTATCGCTACTTATAATATTAGCGCTATTATTATCGTTGTGAACGTTATTATCGTTTTATCATTATTTCCTTATTTTCGTTATTTTCGTAAATAAATTTATTATCTTTATTACTGTTATTATCGCTATTTCTTTATTTTCGTTACATTTGTTATCATCGAAATTATTATCGTTATTATTATCATTATCGTTATTATTATCGTTATTAGTGTAATTATAGTTCTGATCGTTATTATTGTTATTATCGTCATTATCGTCAATACCATTATTACCACCGTTATTTTTGGTATAACGTTCTACTAATATGATCGTTATTTTTATCGTTATTATCTTTATTGCCGGTATTATTATTGTTATTATTTTCGTTATTATCGTCAATACCGTTATTATCATTACCATCGTCATTATTATGGTTTTAACATAATTAACGATATTATCGTTATTATCGTTATTATTGTTATTATTCCCGTTATCACTATTATTTACGTTATTGTCGATATTATTATCGTTATTATCCTTAATTACTTTTTAATTATCATCATTATCGTTTTGTCGTTCTATTAATATTATCGTTAATATTATCGTTACTCTCGTCTTTATCGTTATTATGATTTTTTTCTTAATTATCGCTAATATAATTATTATTTTAATACTATCGTTATTATAGTCATTATCTTTATTATAATTACTATCGTTATTACTAACGTAATTAAGTTATTATCGATATTATCTTAATTAACTACCGTTATATCTCTACTTTCATTGTTATTAGCATTATTAACTTTATTATCGTTATAACTGTTATTATTGTTATTATCGTTATACGGTTATTATCATTATTTTTATCGTTATTACCGTTCTTCTTAACGTTATTATAGTTTATATTATAATGTTATATTATAACGTTATTATAGTTTATATTATAAGGGAAAATCGTTATTTTCCTTCATATCGTTATTATCATTATTATCGTATTTATCGTTATTATCGTTATTATAGTTGTTAATAGCTTTATTATCGTTATTACCGTTATTACTATCCATATTATCGTTATTCTCGTTAAATAATTATTATGGTTATTATTATCGTAATTATGGTTTTTATCGTTATTATAGTCATTATTTTTATTGTCGTTATTATTATTATTATTGTTATTATTACTGCGATTATCGTGATTATCGTTATTATAATTACTATCGCCATTTTCTTTATAAACGTTATTGTTGATATTATCGTTACTATCTTTTATATCGTTATTATTATTATTATCAATATTATTATCATTATTATCGTTATTATTATTATTATCGTTATTAACGTTACTATCGTAATTAAACATATTATCGTTATTATCGTTATTATTATTATAATTATTATTTTAATCGTTATTATAGTTATTAACATTATTATTATTATTTTTATTATTATTATCGTTATTATTATCGTTATTCATTTTAATTTCGCTATTATCGACCTTATTATCATTATCGCTATTTTTATCGTTTATATCGTTATTAACGTTTTTAACGTTATTCTAATTATTATTGTTACTGTTATTATTATTATTATTATCGTCATTATCGTTATTATGTCTATTATTGTTATTATCGTTATTTTAGTTATTATCGTTAATATTATCGTTATTATTAATATTATCGTTGTTATCGTTTTTTTCATTACTTTTATTGTTAGTATCGTTATTATCGTTAATATTATCATTATCACTATTATCATCTTTATTATCGTTATTATCTTTTTTATCGTTACTTTTATTAGTATTGTTATTATTATTTTGATTATTAATTTTATTAATAGTATTATAATAGTTATTATTGTCGCTGTCATCGTTACTTTTATCATAATCTTTATTCACGTTAGTCTCGGTATTAGTCTTAATATCGTTATTTTTATTACTATCGTTATTATTATTCTTATTATTATTATTTTTATAATTATTATTATCGTCATTATCGTTATTATCGTTATTACCTTATTTTTATTAATATCATTGTTGTTATAATATTATAATTATTACTACCTTTATTATATTCACGGTTTCCATTACTACTATTACTATCCTTATTATTATCGTTATAATCGTTTTTGTATTCATATAGGTGTTAATATTATTATTATTATTATTATTTTTATTATCGTTATTAATTTCGCTGTTATAATTTCTATTATTAATACCGTTATTTTTACCGTTATTAACGTATTTATTGTTAATATCGTCATTATCTTTATTTTTGTCATTTTTATTATCATCATTATTATTTTTATCATTGTTATTTTAATTAATATTATTAATATCGCTATTACTGTCGCTGTTATGGCTACTATTATTATTATCTGTATTATTATCGTTGTTAATGTTATTATTGTTATAATTGCTATTATTAACGTAATTATCGTTATTAGCTTTAGTATTATTATTTTTATCGTCATTATTTTTAATATCTTTATATCGTTATCTTTATAATTATCGATATTATTTTTATTATTATTGATTTTTATTATTTTTATTATTATTATTATTATTATTACTATTACTATTATTGTTATTATTATCGTTATTAATGAAATGGCTGTTATTATCGTTATTTTTATGGTAATTATCTTTTTTATTGTTATTATCATCATTATTACCGTTATTAGCGTTATTATCGTCATTTTTATTATTATCCATATTATTATTATTATAATTATTATTATAAATATTATTATTATTATTATTGATATTATTGTTATTATTATTATAATTATCGATAATATTATCATTATTTGCCTTATTATCGTTATTATAAGTTTTTTATTAGTATCGTTGTTATTATTATTATTATTATCATTATTATTATCGTTATTATTTTCGCTGTAATCGTTACTACAGTTATGTTCGTTACTATTTCGTTATCATCGTTCTTCTATTACTATCGTTATGATAATTATTATTATACTCATTAGTCCTATTATTATTGTTATTATAATTGTCGTTTTTATTATTGCTGTTATCCTTACTTTTATTGTCATCGTTATTTAAGTAACAAATTTTATCCTCCATATCGTTCTTTATTATTATTATCATTACTATCATTATTATTATTATGATTATCGGGATTATTTTCGTTTTAAGCTTTGTTAGAGTTACCATCGGTATTTTCGTTATTATTAGTAGTATTATTATTTTAATCGTTATTATCATTGCTGTTATAATTACCGTTATTATAGTTATTATCGTTATTAGCGTTATTATTATCTTTATTATCATTTTATTTTTTTGTCGTTATTTTTATTATCATTATTATTATTATGATTATTATTTTTAATGCTTGTATTAATATCGCTTGTATTGTCTTTGTTATTGTTACTATTATTATAATAGTTATTTACGTTATTAGCGTTATAATCATGCATATCGTTAGTTACATTAATTTCGTTATTATTATTATTATTATCATTATCGTTATTATTATCGTTTATGCGATATTATCATTATTATCGTTGTAATCGTTATTATCGTTATTACTTTCGTTATTTGCTTTACTATCGATACTATCGATATTATTATCGTTATTATCGTTAATATCATTTATATCGTTATTTTCTATTATTTTCACCATTATTATCTTTATTTTCTTTCGTATCGTAATTATTATTATTATCTACATTACTATTGTTATTAATGTTAATACCTTTATTACCGTTAATATCGTTATTATCATAATAATCATCTTTATTATCGTTAATATTATCATTCCTATCGTTATTGTCGTTATTATTACCGTAATTATTTCTATTATTGCTATTATTATTATTATAGTTATTTACGTTATTACCGTTATTATCGTTATTAACAATATTACTGTTATTATTATTATTATTATTATTATTATTAATATTATCGTTATTATCGTTATTATCTGTATTAAAGTTTTTATCGTTATTATTACAGTTAATAGATTTATTATCGTTATTAATATTATTATTATTATTAGTATCGTTATTAACGTTGTTACCGTAATTATCTCTATTACCTTTATTATCGATAGTATCTTTATTATTGTTAATTCCAAATTTTCCTTATTATTATTATTAATATTATTATTACTATTATTATCGATAGTTTATCGTTTTTGTCACCACTGTTATAATTTCTATTATTGTTATCGTTATTATTATCGCGATTAACATTGTTAACGTTATTATCTTTATTATCGTTTATCGTCATTATTGTAATGTTCATCAATACTATCGTTATTTTCGTTATTATCGTTAATAATATTTTTCTAGATATTTTCGTTTTAACGTTATTATTGCTATTACCGGTAATATCGGAATTATCGTTATTATCCTTACTATCTTTATCACTATCGTTATTGTCGTTATTATCGTTATTTATATTTTCGTAGCTATCATCGTTTTAACGTTATTGCCGTTTATATAGTTATTTTATTTATTATTGTTATTTTTATTGTTATCCTTATTATATTATTTATCAATATTATTAATATTTTATTTATTATTACTATCGTTATTAAATTTGCTATTATGATTACAATTATTGTTATAGTTTATATTATCGTTATTAACAATATTATCAATAGTATCGTTATTATTGTTATTAACGTTATTAACATTACGCTCGTTATTATAATCGTTATTATCCTTTATATCGATATTATTATTATCATCGTCATTATTATCGTAATTACCGTTCTTACCTTTATTATCATTAGTATCGAAATTATAGTTATTTATATTATTATGGTTAATACTATTATTATTATTATCATTATTATTATTATTATTATTACCGTTATTGTTATTGTTATTATAGATATATGTATACTTATTGTTATAATTAATATTATTATTATTAATACTATTATTATTATTATTATCGTTATTATAATCTCTGTTAACGGTATTATTATTATTTGTTATACTATTATTATTATTGTTACTATTATCTTAATGAATGGTATCATCAATATTATCGTTAATATCGCTATTATTACCGTTATTATCTATATTATCGATATTAATATTTTTAAAAACTTTATTACACTTATTGTCGTTATTATAGTTATTGTAGTTATTACCATTATTATTATTAGTATCTTTATAAATTTTATTATTAATAATATTATTATTATTATTGTTAATATTATCGTAATTATCGTTATTATCATTATTCATATTATTTTCATTATTATTATATAAATTAACGTTTTCTACGTTATAATCGTTATTATCATTATTACCGTTTTTAACGTCATTATCGGTATTCTTATTGTTATTATTTTTATAATTTTCGGTATTATCGTTATTATCGTTTTTATCGTTATTTTTATTATTATGAATAATATTATTATTATTATTAATTCAGATATTACTTTCGATGTTATCTTTACTATTATTATTATTATAGTTATTATTATCGCTATTAACGTTATTATCGTTATTATCGTTATTGTCGTTATTATTGTTTTTATCCTTAACTTTATTATCGGTATTCATACACTACGCTGTCTGACTACACCACAATGGTGTCTTGCGCAACATTGCGGACAATGGCTAGTGACACCACATTGGTGCATTGCGAAAAACAGCAACCAACAAGAACGACTCGGCAGTGGTGTTGTACGCAAATTATCGCCTAATGCTCGGCGAACGACACCACAATGGTCTCGGGCGCAAATTATCAGCTAATGATCGGCGATATTACATTGTTGTGTGCATATAATCATTCAGTGGTCTGCAACAGCTCTTTAATATCTCTTGTAGAATGTAGATGTTTAGTTTAGGTAACAATAACTTTTATAAGTCTCAAGTTTCTTGTGTTTATAATTACTTGTTCTCTTTCGTCGTGGCAGGTGAACGAGACGATACGATTATTTACGATTAATTCGCGTACGTCTTGTCTGACCTTCTAAACTACTTGGCCGATTCATAAGAAGGCAATGGATATAGAAAAAATGAAAGTAAAGCAGAATCGTCGGAAGATAATGAAATACCTATAAGAAGAATGCAGCGAACACTATGGTTGCCAATTGGTTCGGATGAATCAGGCGAAGTAGACAGTGCACAGTGTTGAGGCTTTGATGCATCGAGGACTAATAATAAATTTGAACGATCTCCGTCTCCAAACATAATTCCGAATGATACACAGAACGTCGAGGATATCGTAGCATGATATATTGGGAATGATAAATTTGACAATATTAGTATTAAGACCAACAAGTACTACAGTCAAAATTGCGGTAGAAGGAAACAGCATAAAAAATATGCCTAATTTGTGAACGTTAAAGCACCCGAAGTTAGAGAATGGTTTGAGCTTGCTATACTTATGGGTATTGTAAAAAAAGCAAGGATCGATAATTATTGGTCAACGAATCCGTTGATAGACACACCGATATTTCGTAAAACGATGTCTCGCAATCGATTCAGATAAATATTATCATTTTTACATTTTTCCGACAATAACAATAAAACTGATAATACCGACCGCCTTTTCAAAGTGCAAATCATAATTGACTAGTTTCACAAAAAGTTAAAAGAAAATTTTAATCTAAGTCAAATCATCACAATTGATGAAGAAATGATACCGTGGCGTGGACGGTTGGATTTTAAAGTTTACAATCCGTCGAAAATTACGAAATATGGCATACTCATTTGGATGATGTGTGATTCGATTACAGGATACATTTCCTCATTCATGATATACTCCGGCGTTGGGCTGCCTTTAGCTAAAAAAGTGATGTAAGCATTGGAATCTTCTTATGGAAAGTGGCATTACCTCTACATTGATTATTATTACTACAGTGGAGAACTTGCAGGGAATTTACTTGATAAGAGAATTCAAGTCTGTGGAACGGTACGACAAAACTGAGAAGTTCCGGAAAAATTAAAGCACGTAAATGTCATTGTATTCGAAGCTTGTCTTCAACGGAAAGTTGGAGTACTCACACAGGTATGGAGAACTTCGAAAGCTAATACGATATGAATGATCTCTACAATACATAATGCTACTTTGACTAACACTCAAACAAAATGTAGAAAAACCAATTACACCATAAAGAAACCTGAAAATGTTTTAGACTATAACAAATACATGAAAGCAGTGGATCGGTCAGACCAATATTTGAGCTATTACCCTATATATAGAAAAACTATAAAATGGTGAAAAAAGGTTTGAATGTACTTCTTTAATTGTGCATTATTTAATGCATTCCATAAATGTAAATATTTCAATACAGAACACAAGAGTTTTCGATTTTACAACTTTTTATTGAATATGTCTGATTCTTGGATAAAACACAATCTCCCTACTTCTGAGCACAACTTTGAGGATGCCACTATATCGCGTACCTCTCAAGACTCGGTTCACAGGCTTTCCGGACACATAAAGCAACAACATCTAGTACTTATTTACGAAACGAATAAACGAAAACGAAGAAACTGCCACGTATGTTCCAAAAACAAAAAAGAAGACTAACAAACTTAATGTGCAAGACTTGTGGAGTTGCGTTACATCTTGGAGATTGTTTTGCTGCTTACCACACGAAAGATAAATATTAAGAATCAAAGAAAATGCAAAAAAAACAAATATATGTAACAAACAAATTGTGTATTTATTTACTTATGTATATCTTCGAAATTTCATGGAAGGGGAACAGGGTTGAGACTTATGAGAACTAAAGATAGGATTAGTAAAATTTAATAATTTATAACCTCACGATAATATTAAGAACGGTCGGCGACAAGCCAAGTAACCCGAGTTAGCGCTACTGGCGCCAAGCGAATAAATTTTTACCAGACGTGTGGACGACATAGAGTTAACATTATAATTATTATTCTTATTATTATTACTTTGTTATTATTATCACTGTTATCGTTGCTATTATTATTATCGTAATTATTATCTTAACTAACTTTATTTCCGTTATTATATTTATTAACAGTATTTTTATTACTACCTTTATTATTATTAATATTATTATTATTATTATAGTTTTTATTGTTGCAGTCATCATTACAATTATTATAATCTTTAATAACGTTATTATCGTAATATCGTTATGAATTTTATTGTAAATTCTATCGCTATTATCGTTATTATCCTTATTATTGTTATTGCTGTTATTTTCGTTTTTATATTTTTTATTATTATAATTATTATTTTTATTGTTCTTATTATCGTTATTATCTTTATATTCGTTATTTTCATTAGTATCGTTATTATTATCGTAATTTCAATTAATACCGTTATATTCGTTAATATCGTTATTATTGTTATTAACTTCAGTATCATTATTTTTTTTTCATTGATATAATTATTATTATTATTATTATTATTATTATTATTATTATTATTAATATTATTATTATTATTACTATTATTCTTACTTTTATTATCTTTAATATTATCGCTTTTATAGGTATTGTTATTATTGTAATTTCCATTATTATCGTTATTATTATTAATATTATTCTTATTATTATTGTTATAATTATTTCTATTGTTATTATTGTAGCTGTTATCGTTACTATTATTATTATCGCTCTTATTATTGTTATTAATGTTATTATCGTTATTATCGTAATTATCGTTTTTATGATTATTTTCGTTATTATTGTCGTTATAATCGTTATTATTATTATCATTATACTTAATAATACTGTTATTCTCGTTGTTATCATTATTATCTGTATTATCCTCATTATCGTTATGCAAATTATTTTTGTTGTTATTAATGTTATAATAATTATTATTATTATTACTATCGTTATCTTATTTATTATATTACTATTGTCGCCATTATCGTTTTTATCGTTATTATCCTTATTAGCTTTATTTTTATTATTATCGTTTTTATTATTAATATTGTTATTATTATTTTAGTTATTATTATTAGTTATTATTATTAGCAGTTATTGTCACTATTATTACTATTATCGTTATTGACGTTATTAGAGTTATTAACATTATTATCGCTATTATCGTTATTATCAGTATTATCCTTAACTTTATCATTATTATTATTATATATATATTATTATTATTATTATTATTATTATTATTATTATTGTGTTATTATTATTATTATTATTATTATTATTATTATTATTATTATTATAATTGTTGTTATCATTATCATTATTATCGTTATTATTGTCAATATCTTTATTATCGTTACATTCATTAGTATCGCTATTATTATCGTAATAAACGTTAATACCATCGTTATCCTTATTATGCATATCTTCCTTATTACCGTTATTTTTATCGATATTATTATTATTACTATGATTATTATTATTATTATTATCGTCATTAACGTTACTATTGTTATTATCGTTACTATCTTTATTTATATTATTATCGTTATTATTATTATTATTACTATTGTTCTTATTATTATTACTATTATCTTTATTATTATCGTTGATATCGTAAATATCGTTTTTGTCGTCCTCTTCTAAATATCATTATAATAACGTTATTGTTATTATTAGTATTATTATTAATATTTTTGTAATCGATATCATTGATATCATTAGTATCATTATTATAGTTATTATTATTATTATTATTTTCATTGTTATCGCTATAGTTGTAAATATTATTATTATAATTAATAATATTATAATATTTATTATTATTTTTATTACCGTTATTATTATTGTTATTGTCGTTTTTATCGTTATTAGTATGGTTATTAACGTTATCATCGTTATTAACGTTTGTATCGTTATTTTTATTATTATCGTTATTATTCTAATTATTGTTATTTTCATTACTATCATCGTTATAGTTATTATATGTTATTACTTTTATTATCGTTATTATCGCTATTATCTTTATTATGATATTTATCGTTATTATTAGCGTTATTATTGCTATTAGCGTAATTATCGTTTTTATCGTTTTTTCATTATTTTCGTTGAGATGATTATTATTATTATTATTATTATTATTATTATTATTATTATTCTTACTATCGTTTTAATTTACGTGGTTTTCGTTACTACTATTACTATCGTTAATAATATCGTTATTATCGTTATTATTATAATTATCATAATTATTGTCGTTACTATCGTCATTATCGTTTTTGTCGTCATTATCGTTGTTATCGTTATTATCGTTTTTATCGTTATTTTTATGGTTATTATCGTTATTATCCAAATTATTGTTATTATTTTTATAATCGATTTATTATTGTTATTAACGTTATAAGCGTTATTATGATTATTAACTTTATTATTGATTTTATCATAATTATTGCTATTATTATTTTTAATATTATTATAATTAATATTAACGTTATTATTACGTTTATTAACCTTACTAACTTCATTATATTTACTAGCATTTTTATCTATATTATTTTTATGATCTTAATTACTTTCGATATTATTGTTATTATTGTTATTATTGTTATTATCAATTATATCTTTATTATTTTTATTTTCATAATCATCGTTATCATTATTTTTATTAATATGATAACGTTTCTTTTCGTTATTACTATAGTTATTATAGTCGTTGTAATGATTACTATTATTTCTATCGTTACAATTATCGTTATTATCGATAATAAAAATATTATCGTTATTATCGTTTTTAATGTTATGAAATTCATTATTATCGTTATAACCGTTATTATCGCTATTAGCTTTATAATAATTATTATTGATAATACCGTTATTACCGTCAATATCGTTCTTATTGTTTTTATGTTTGATATCGTTATTATCGTTATTATCGTAATTATTATTGTTATTATAATCGTTATTGTTGTCATTACTTTAATTATTATTGTCGTTTTTAAACTGATCACCGTATTAATGTTGTTATCGTTATTATCTTTTTTATTATCCTTGCTATCCTTATAAACGTAACTGCTATTATCATTATTATCATAATAATTATTATTACTATTCTTACTGTTATTATTATAGAAATATTAGTTATCGTTATTGTTGTCGCTCTTACCATTTCTACTATTATTACCGTTATTATATCGTTACTTACGTTATTTTCATTATTATGTGTATTATCATTAGTATTATTATTATTGTTGTTATTATTATTATTATTATTCTAGTTACTAATATTATTATTACTATTGTCATAAGAATTATTATTATCCTTATTATTGTCGCTTTTATAAATACTATTATTAATATCGTTATTAATGTTATTACTGTAATTTTCGTTAGTATTGTTTTTTTTGTTATTATCATAGTTATTTTAATTATGATTGATATTATTATTGTTATTATTATTTTCGCTGTTATTGTTACCACTATTATTATCGTTATTATTATAGTTATTATCGTTATAATTGTAATATTATTACTATTGTTATTAATATCCTATTAACCTTATTATCGTTATTATCGTAATTATTGGCATTATCGTTATTTTTACAGCTATAATAGGTATTATCGTTATTATTATAGTTATTATCGTTATTAACGCTTTTATCGTTATTATTGTTACTACTACTATTATCGATATTATTATTGTTATTATTGTTATTAATATTATTATTATTATTATTACTATTATTATCTTTATGTCCGTTATAATTATTATTATAATTATTATAATTATTATTATCATTATTATTTCCAATATTATTGTGATAACCGTTATTATAGGTATTATCTTCATCATGGATATAATTGTTATTATTATTGTTATCGTTATTAACGTTGTTACCTTTATTATCATTATTATTTTATATTCGTTATTAACGTTATTACCGTCGCTATCGTTTTTATTATAATTATCGTTATTATTATAATTAAAGTTATTACCGTAATTACCGTTATAATCATTATCGTTATTATCTTTATCAACATAATTTTTATTATTGTGGTTAAGATTATTATTATTTATTTTATGGATATTATCATTATTTTCGTAATAATTATCATTATCGTTATTATTATTTTTATCTTTCTTATTGTTTTTTATATTATTATAGTTATTATAATTATTGTCATTATTATAATTATTACCATCATAATCGTAATATTCTTTATTACCGTTAATACTATGGTTATCATTATTATTATCATTATTATCGCTGTAATCGTTGTTATTAGTTTTGTTGATGTTATCGTTATTAATGTTATTAACGTTATTATCGTTATGATCGTCCTTTTTATGGTTAATACCGTATTTATCGTTTATATCGTTATTATTGTTGTTATTATTTTTATTATAGTTTTTTTTAATATCGTCATTATTATTATAATTAATATTATTATTATTGGCATTGTATTTCTGTATTATTATCGTGATTAATAAAATTATTATTATTGTTAATAGCGTCTTTATTTTTTTCGCTGTTTTCTTCGCCACTATTATTATCGGTATTATTATCGTTATTAACGATTTTATCGTTAATATCGTTATCATCGTCATTATTATATTCATTATTATTTTTATTATTATTATTATTATTATACCTATTGTTATTGCTGTTATCGCTACTACTATTATTATCTTTATTATTATCGTTGTTATCGTTATTATAGCCATTATCGTTATTAATAAACTTAATATCTTTATTATCATTGATATTATTGTTCTCTTTGTTAATGTTATTACCGTTATTTTCTATA
This sequence comes from Vespa mandarinia, assembly GCF_050613455.1. Classification (NCBI taxonomy): domain Eukaryota; kingdom Metazoa; phylum Arthropoda; class Insecta; order Hymenoptera; family Vespidae; genus Vespa; species Vespa mandarinia. The sequence continues at coordinate 35,448 of NW_028197185.1, read as the reverse complement.
TTATAGTTATTATTATTATTATCGATATTATTATTAATATAATTATTATTATTATTGTTATTAATGTTATTATCGATCTTATTATCTTTATTATCTTTCTCATCGTTATATTTATTATTACCGAAATTACTATCATTATTATTGTTCATATTATCATCATCATCATTATCGTTATTATGGTTTTTGGAATTTTTTTATTATTTTGGTTATTATTATAATATTTTTTTTATCATTATTACAATTATTATTATTATTATCGATGTTATCGTTACTACTATTAATATCTTTATTTTTAACATTGTTAACGTTATTATCGGTATTGGCCTTAATATCGTTATTTTTAATATTATCGTCTATATTTTTGTTATTATTATTATTATCGATATTATTACTGTTATTAGCGCTATTATATTTATTATTGTTATTTTTATTGTCATCGTAAATATTATTATTACTATTATTATTGATATTACTCCTCATTATATTTATTATAGTTATTATCGCTCTTTACGTTATTATTATAACTATAGATATTATTTTTGCTATTAACGATATTATACTTATTATCATTATTATTGTTATTATTTTCGTTATTAACGTTATTATCGTTATTGTGGTTATAATCATTTTTATCGCGATTTTTATTGATTTATCGATATAATCGTTTTTATTGTTATTTCATTTATTTTTCTTATTATTATTATTATTAATATTGTTATTATTATTATTATCGTTATTATTATCGATATTATTGCTATTACCGTTACTATCGCTATTATTACATTTGTCGGTATTAATATCGTAATTAACCTTATTAGCGGTTTGATCATCATTATCGTTATTATCGTTATTTTCGTTAATATCGTTATCATCGGTATTATCGTTATTACTAGAGTTAATATCGTTACTATCGTTAATATTGTTATTATTTACGTTATCACCGTTTTTATTATCGTTATAGCGGTTATTAATATTATTATCGCTATTATTACCGTTATTACCATTATAATCGTAATTATAATTATTATCGTTTTTATTATCATTATTATAGTCATTATCGATATTTACGTTATTGTCGTCATTATTGTTATTATCGTTATAATATTTATTTTCGTTATTTCTATTATTTATGTTAATTATATAAATATTATAACCGTTAATATCGTTTTTATAATTACAATTACAGTTATCGTTTTTTTTATTATTATCGGTATTATTATTATCATTATTATAGTCGTTGCAATCGCTACTTTCATTAACATTTATATTTTTATCGTTATTAACGGCTCTGATATTATTACTATTATTACAAACGTTATTATTATCATTATTAACGCTATTAAAGCTATTATCGTTATTATAATTATTAATGTAATGATTGTCATTATTATCGTTGTTATCGTTATTATCATTATTACCTTTATTATTATTATTATCGTTATTATTATCGTCATTATGGTTTTTACCTTTAAGGTAATTTACTTTATTACCTTTACTCATTAAGGTAATTGTCGTTGTTATCGTTATTATTGTTATTATTATTATTATCGTTATTATTATCGGTATTAAGCCAACGTTATTACTGTTACTATCGCAATTATCTTTATTATCGTTATTTTTATAAATATCATTAATATTATTAGTATTATTACCGTAATTACTATCGTTATTATCGTTGCTGTTATGATTTCTATTATTATTATCGTTATTATTATCGTCATTCACGATAATGACGTTATTATCTTTATAATCGTTTCTATCATTCTTATTGTTAACATTGTCAATATTATGGTTATTATCGTTATTATCGTTATTATTATTTTTTTCGTTTTTATCTCTATTAACATTATTACCATCATTATTGTAATTATCCTTATTATTTTTATTATAGGTATTCTTATTATTATCGTAATTATTATTGCTAGTATTATTATTACAATATTTATTATACTTATCATTAACGTTATTGCCTGTATTGTCGTTGTTATCGTTTTTTTATTAATATCGTTGTTATTGCATTTATTATCGTTAATGACGTTGTTATCGTAACTTTCGTAATATTGTTATTATAGCATTTATTATTATTGTTATTATTATTATTATCGTTATTATTGTCGTTGTTATCATTACTATTATTATTTTCGATATTAACATTGTTATCATTATCATCATTATTATCATTATTTTCATTTTTTATATTATTATTCTTTTTTTTATTATTATTATTATTTCCGTTAATATTATAGTAATTATTTTTGTTAGTATTATTGTCATTATCCTCGTCTTTAATATTATTGTTATTATTATTATTATTATTATTATTATTATTATTATTATTATTATTATTATTATTATTATTATTATTATTACCGTTGTTATTATCGCCGTTATCGATACTTATATTTTATCGTTACTATTATCGTTATTAACGTTATTAATATTATAATCGTTATTATCGTTATTACAGTTGTTATCGTTATTATTGTTTTTATTATCGTCATTGTTATTATCATCATAAATATTATTTTCGTTATTATTATCGGTATTATCGCCGCTCTTATAATTACTATCATTAATATCGTTATTATTACTGTTATTATCGTTATTACAGTTATTAGCGTTATTATTGATGTTATCGTTATTACCTTTATTACTGTTAGTGTTATATTTAACGTTGTTATTATTATTATCATTATTACTATTATTATTGTTATTATCCTAATTATAATTATTTTTATTACTATCATCTTTATCGTTATTATTTGTTATTAACTTTATTAGTGTCATTATCGCTATTATGTTTATTATAATATTTATAGTAATAATTAGCGTTATTATCGTTATTAATGCAATTATCTTTTTTATCGTCTTTTCATTATTTTCGTTGGTATTATTATTATTCCTATCATTTTAATTTACGTGGTTTGCGTTACTACTATTACTATCGTCAATATTATAGTTATTATCGTTATTATCATAATTATCATAATTATTATCGTTATTATCGTCATTATCGTTGTTATTGTTATTATCGTTATTACCGTTATTATCGTTTTTAACGTTATTTTTATGTTTATTATCGTTATTATCGTTAATTTTATCATTATCGTTATTATTACCGTTATTATCGTTGCTAAAGATTATTTTGTTATTTTTATTATTTTCGTTATTTTCTATTATTGTTATTGTTATTGTTATTATCGTCATTATCGTTATACCCATTACTAAGTTTGTATCGTTATTATAGTTAATATTTTTATTATTATTATTTTCGATATTAGTATCGTTATTCATATTATCATCGTTATATCGTTGGTATCGTTATTATGGTTATTACCGTTATTATTAATATTATCGATATTATTTTCGTTAATAACGTTATTACCGTTATCAGCGATATTTTCGTTATTATCTATATTATCTTTATTATTGTTATTTTTATAATTATTTCTATTATTTTAATGTTTATTTTCATTTTTTATATTATTATTATATTACTATTGTTACTATCATCGTTAATGTCGTCGATGTTATGATTACTATTATTATTATCGTTATTAATATCGTTCTTAATGTTATTACTATTATTACCGTTATTAATATTATTACCGCTGTAATAATCGTTATTATCGTTATTATCATAATTATTCTTATCGTTATTATTAACGTTTTGAACGTTATAATCGTTATTATCGTTATTGCTTTTATTATATTTATTACCGTTATTTTTATTATTATTGATATTATTATATGTATTATTATTATTATAATTATTATACTTAATATTACAGTTACTATTATTATTATTGTTATTATTGTCACCGTAATCCCTAGAAATATTATTATCGTTATTTACGTTATTATCGTAATTACTGTAAGTGTCGTTATTATTGTTTTTATTGTTATAATTTATATATTTATTTTTATAGATTTTATCGTTAATATACTCATTCTTATAGTTATTATACTTATTATCATTATTATCACTATTAATATCGTTGTTGCCAATATTAACGTTATTGTCGTAATTATTATCGTTATTATTTATTTACTAATTATTGTCGTTAATATTTATATTATTATTATTTATTAATTATTATCGTCAATATCGTATTTATTATTATTGTTATTAATGTTATTATGGTTATTATCGTTGTTATCATTATTATTTTTATTATTACCCTTTTTATTGTTATTATCGTAATTTTTATTATCGTTATTATTATAATAATAATTATTACTATTATTATTGTAATTATTGTTGCTGTTATCGTTACTCGTATTATTATCCTTATTAACGTTATTAACATTATGATCGTTATTAAGTTTATTATTGTTATTTTTATAATTATCGTTATTATTATTATTAATATTATTATTTATAATATTATCGTTATTATTTTCGCTGTCATCCGTAGTATTCAATTATCATTATTATTACCGTTAATAACGTTAATATCGTTATTGTCGTTATTATCGTTATTTTCGTTATTTTTATTGTTATCATATTTATTTTCTTTATTAACGTTATCACTGATATTATCGTTATTATTGTTATTATCGTTATTATTTTTATAATTTTTATTTTTATAATTATCTTTATTATTATTGTTATTATTTTCACTATTATTATGGTTATTATTATCATTAATATCGTCGTTGTAATGTTCACTATTTTACTATTATCGTTATTATTACCGTTATTATCGGAACTATCGATATTATCGTTATTATCTCTTTTATTGTGATTCTTATAAATATATTCATTATGTTTATAATAAATAATATTACTATTATTAATGTTATTATTATCATTTTTTCGTCGCTATTATGATTACTATTATTGTTACCTTTATGTCTTTCGTTATTAAGGTCAATATGGTAATTATCGTTATTATAGATAGTATCATCATCGTTTTTATCGTCGTTACTATTGTTGTTATTACCTTTATAATAGAAAATGTAATTGTCGTTTTTATTATAGTAATAGTAATTATTATTCACATTGTAATTATTTACGCTGTTATCATTACTCTCATTATTATCTTTATATTTATCGTTATTAACGTTCGTATCTTTATTACCGTTATTAAAGTTTTTACCGTTATAATCATTTTTATCGTTATTATCCTTTTACCTTTACTATTGGTATTTTAATAATTACCGTCGTTATCATCGTTTTTAAAGTTATTACAGTTATCATCGATATTATCGATATTATATTTATTTTTATTATTATGGTTAATATTAACGTTATTAACGTTATAACCGATATTATAGTAATTAACGTTATTGTCGCTATTATCGTTATTATCGTTTCCATCGTTATTATTGTTATCATAGTCATAATTATCGTTATTATCGTTATTATTATCGTTATTATCGTCATTATCGTAATTAGTAATATCGTTAATAACATTATTACCGGTTTTATTGTTGTTAACGTTATTGTCATTATTATTTTCGTTACTATCATTATATTCGTAGTGTTATTTTCAGTATTATCGTTATTATCGTTAATAATATCGTTATTATGGTTTTCATTGTTATTATTATTATTATTGTTATTATTATCGTTATTATTGTTATTATCGTGTTCACCGTTAATATTATTATTGTCGTTATTTATATTATTGTTATTATTATGTTTATTATTATTATTTTCTTTATTATTATCATTATAATTGTAATTATTGTTATTAACGTAATTATCTTAATTATCGTTATTATCGTTGGTATAGTTATCATTATTATCATTATTCTTATCGCTATTAGCGTTATTATCGTTATTATTATCGATATTATCTCTGTTATTGTTATTAAAGTTATTGCTGACATTATTGTTATTACTATCGTTATTATTATTATTAACGTTATTATTATCGTTATTTTCCTTATTATTACCGTTATTATCGTTATAAATGTAGTTATTGTTATTATTATCGTTATTATCTTCAATTTCGTTGTTATTATTACTACCGTTATTATTATATTCATTATCGTTATTACAGCTTTTGTTATCGTTATTATTAAATATATTATAGTTATTATCGTTATTATTATTATTATTATCGTTATTATCGTTTTTATCGTAATTGTCGTGTTTTTTATCTTCATCATCGATATTATTATCGCCATTTATCTTGTTACAGTCATTATCGTTATTAACTTTATTATCATAATTATCGTTATTATTATCGTTATTATCGTTGTATTCGTTATTGTTGTTATTATTACCATTATCACCTTTATAATCGTTATCATTATTATTATAGTAAATATTACCGTTATTAACGTTTCATTCGTAATTAGAGTTATTATCATTAATGCTGGTATTATTAGTATTGCTGTTATAATCATTAAAATCATTAATATTATTATTAACTTTTTTAATATGTTTATTATCCTTATTATTGTTATTATCCTTATTGTTGTTATCATAGTTATCATTATGATTTTTATAGATACTCTCATTATTATCGTCATTATTATACTTAGCATCGTCACTATATTTATTATGATTTTTAACGCTCTTATTATCGTTGATAAATTTATTATAATCATTTAATCCTTATTATCGTTGTTATTATTATTATCGTTATTAGTATTGTTTTGTCAGTTATTATTCTAATTATCGTAATTATAGTATATATTATTATTATCGTTATTGTTATAATTGCTGTTATTATTATTATTATTATTATTATTATTATTATTATTATTATTAGTGTCGTTATTATTGTCGTAATTATGGTTAGTATCGTTATTGTTGTTATTATTATCGTTATTAACGATATAATTGTTTTTATTATCATTATTATCTTTATTACCGTTATTATTATTATAATCGTTATTATTATCGTTATTCACATTATTATCGAATTTCCCGTTATAAACTTTAATAACGTTATTATTATTATTATCGTTATTATCGTTATTATCGGTAATATCGTTAATATCTTTATTATCGCAATTATTATTAATATTACTATTTTTAATATTATTATCGTTATTATCGTCATTATCATGATTATCGTTATTTTTACCGTCATTATCGTTTTTCTATCGTTCTTATCTTCATTATTAATATTATCATTATTGGTACCATAATTAACGTTAATATATTTATTAACATTATTATCGTTAAAATCGTTATTATTATCATTATAGCTTTTATTATCATTATTTTAGTTATTATAATTTTTATCGTAATTATCGTTAATAACGCTCTTACCGTTATTATCGTTTTTATCGTTAATATGGTTATTATCGTTATTATCCACATTATTGGTATTATTATTATAATCGACTTATTATCGTTATTAACCTTATAAGAGTAATTATGATTATTAACTTTTTTATTGGTTTTTTGTAATTATCACTATTATTAATATTAACATTATTATTACTAATATTATCGTTATTACTATAGTTATTAACGTTTTTAACGTCATTACATTTACCATCATTTTTATCGATATTTTTTTTAAAATATCAATCATTTTCAATATAATTGTTATTATAGTTATATTATAGTTATTATTATTATCTTATTAACGTTACAATCGTTATTATCGTTATTATTGTTATTATCACTTATATCTTTATTATTTTTATATTCATAATCATCGTTATCATTATTTTTATTAATATAATAACGATTCTTATCGTTGTTACTCTCGTTATTATCGTCGTGGTAATGATTGCTATTATTCCTATCGTTACAATTATCTTCATATTCGATAATAAAAATATTATCGTTAGTATCGTTTTTAATGTTATGATCTTCATCATTACAAGCGATATTATCGCTAATATCTTTATAATAATTATTATTGTCTATAACGTTATTACCGTTAATATCGTTCTTATCGTTTTTATGTTTGATTTCGTTATTATCGTTATTATCGTTAATATTATCGTTATTATCGTTATTATCGTCATTATCTTAATTATTATTGTCGTTATTAACGTTATTACCATAGTAATGTTGTTAACGTTATTATTTTTTATTATCCTTATTAACGTTATAAACGTAATAGCTATTATCATTGTTAATATAATAATTATTATTACTATTCTTTCTGTCATTATTATAGAAATTATAGTTTTTATCGTTATTATTGTCGCTCTTACCATTACTACTATTATTATCGTTAATATATCGTTACTTACTTTATTTTCATTATTTTCTATATTATCATTAGTATTATCATTATCATTGTAATTATTATTAGTATTATTATCGTTATTAATTTTATTATTACTATTATCGTTATTAATGATTATTACTATTTACATAAGTATTATTATTATCGTTGCTATTGTCGCTTTTATAAATACTATTACTAATATCGTTATTATTGTTAAAACCGTAATTTTCGTTATTATCTTTTTTTGTTATTATCATAATTATTATTATTATGATAGATATTATTATTGTTGTTATTATTTTCGCTGTTATTGTTACTACTAATATTATCGCTATTATTATTATCGTTATTCACGTTATTATGGTTAATGACGCTATTAATGATATTATGGTTAATAACATTATTATCGTTATTATCGTTATTATTATTATTATTGTTAATATTATTATTATTATTATTATTATTATGGTATTTATTATTGTCGATATATCCGCTACTATTTTTGTAATCGTTCCTTTTATCGTTAATAACGTTATATACGTCATTATCGTTTTTAACGTTTTTATCGTTCCTACTGTTATTGTGGTAAATATCATCGTTAATATCGTCGTTGTTATGAAGACTATTTTACTATTATCGTTATTATTGTCGTTATTAACGTTATTATCGGTATTATCCTTATTATCGTTATTATCGTTTTTAATAATATCGTAATTATTATCGTTATAATCGTTATTATCGCTATTATCGCTACTATCATTGCTATCGTTATTTTTATCACTATTATAGTTATTATTATCGGTATTATGTTTTTATCATGATTTTTATTATTATTGAAATTATTATTATTATTATTAATATCGTTATTATTGTCGCTGTTATAGTTATTATTATAATTACCGTTATTGGTATAACTATCGACATTATTTACGTTATTATCGTTTTTGTCGTGATAATTGTGTCTATCGTTATTAATATTTTTATAATCATTAATTCCAATATTATCGTTATTATTATTAATATTATAAATATTATCCTTTGATTAATAATCATTAATATTAATTTCGTCATTATCATTATCAAAGTTATTATTGATTTTGTCGTTATTATAGATATAATTTGCTATCTACATTATCGTTATTAATACAGGTACTAAAGTTATTATTATTATTATCATTATTACCGATATTTTCTTAATTACTGTTAATATCATTAATATTATTGTTATTATCATAATTATCGTAATTACTATAGTTACGATTATAATTATCGTTCTATTACTATTATGGTCATTATCGTTATTACCGGTATAATTACTGTTATTGTTATTATCGTTATTATTATTATTAACAGTGGTATTATCGTTATAATCGTCATTGTCGTTATTATTATTGTTGACATATTATTATCGTTATTTACGTTATTATGGTTTATTACATTACCATGGTTATTATCGTTATTTTTATTATTATATTATATTATGTATTATTATATTCATTATTATTTTTATTACTATTATTATTAACATTATTATTCACGCTGTTATATCTACTATTACTATTATTGTTAATACTTCCTGTGGAGGTGGTTAGTCTGGCCACGCGCTGTCGTCATCCAGCAACAACCAAGATTTTGGGATAAGCAACCTGACCCCAGCACTGGATAATGCATCAGGAATGGCACAACGGGTTTGCGACTTGCCTGTCGGAGTGATAAAAGCGTCAGGAAGGGAAAGATATGAAGAAGGCCACTTGGAGGGGTGACAAAATGCTGCAGGGCCGTGAATATCATGCGGCTCTCCGGCTTGAAGTCACCTATCTTGCCTGCGAAGTGTACATCACAAAATGTAGAAAGTGAGATACTTGCGCAAGCGAAAGTCCTTCCTGCCAAAATTAAGTCGTCTGTTACTAGACAGCGAAACGTAAACAATGCGGTTAAGCAAGGACTCCCAGAACTGGGGGACATCAGTGACAGCCTCGAGTTCATGTATATATCTCGAAAAAAGGTCAATAAGGGAGCCAGGACCTTCGCCCTAGTTTCTCAGAGACAATGGGCAAATTCGGTTACAGATGCTGGCGCAGTTAAGGGAGTAGCCACAAGCCCGCCGCAGTTGCCTAAAGAAAGGCTCAAAAGACCGAGGAAATATGCGACGACGACCTAAGCCACCAAGTGGACGTAAGCAGCCAAGAAGAAAGAAAATAAGGAAAAACCAGCGAAAAAAGCGACGAAACACCCACAGTAGGAGAAAAAGAAGTCAAGCAAATCGAAGACAGGCCGAGATAGAGAACGAAGCCGGACGCGATCCTCCTGAAACCTGCGCATGGTAAATCTTTCGCAGACGTTGTCGGAGCCATCCCCCAGCGCATCAGGACCAGCGCCGCAGGGTTATTCGTTAGATCGGTCCGGCAGACCAGAATGGAAGGGGTTCTCCTCGAACTCAAGAAGAGGCCTGCGGATAATAGGGCCTAATTCCCAAAAATCCTGAGGAAAGAAGTAAGAAACACGAGCAGTATCACGGCACTGGTCCCCAGAGCTAAGCTGGAGAAACGGAACTGCAATTACTGCACATCGTTGTTCGAAGTCGAAGAGAACTTAAAGCGGACTGTACCAGACTACGCGGGGAAACTCGATATTAAAATGACGAAAACCGACGCGAAACATGAACTCCTGGCCATCGTCAAAATAGAAGAGGAAGCAGCTGCGAAGCTTTTGTAATCCGGCCGAGTGCTGGTCGGCTTCGTCAGCTGCACGGTCAGGCGTAGAGCAGAAGAGAGTCGATGCAACCGCTGCGTCGACTATAGCCAGTCGAGCGCCTCGTGCATGAGCTCAGAATGCAGTTACGTTTGTGTGAGACATAACTCGATGACTTATGTCAGCTCATGTCTCTTCCTATACGACCGGATAGACGACTTCCAGACCAAACTGGACGATCTGGAAGACGCACTGCAGGAAATGCATGGGAATATCATTGTGGCTGGAGATCTCACTCCCAAAGCTCTCGAATGGGAGGAGGCCAAGCCAGACACCAGAAGAAGACGAATCATGGAGGTGCTGTCGAGACAGGAGCTAGCAGTACTCAAAACAGGCTCGACGACAACTTTCCGAAGGCCTGCTTACAAAGAGACGATCTCTGATATCTCTTCAGCCAACGAACACACAGTCGCAGGCTGGTGGGAGATCGAGGATTATACCGGTAGCTATCATCAGTAGATCCTATCCGATGTACACGATAAGAGGCCAGCCGTGACAAGTGCAGAGCGACCCTCCCTGTGGGACATCGCAAGAATGGATCGAGAGAGGCTGCTTACAATCGTAGATGAAGGTTGGAGATCCCATCATATTGCTTACGCGTGTTTATCGTCAACTACATAAGCCAGGATGATTACGGCAGCACCTATGCAGCTCTTTTAAAATGCTTGCGCGATGCTAAAAAAGAGCACGAAACGGCAGAGGCTTTCTGCATACTGGTGGACGAACAAGGTCGCAGATCTTCGCAGGAAGTGGTTAAGGCTTCGTCGGTTAGCACAACGAGCGAAGAGACACGAACTCGACGATGCTCCCTTGGCCGCAGAGTATCAAGCAGCGAAAAAAGTTTTGAAGAGAACCATCAAGGCCAGTCAACGACGGTGCTGGAAGGAGCTGTGCTTGGATGTCGATCAGAATCCGTGGGGATTAGTGTACCAGATCCACACTCGCAAGATGGGGACTCACACGCAAGGAATCCCTCAGGACGCGAGGACAATGGAAAACATCAATCATACCCTATTCCCCTCGCAGCCGAAGAGAGACATTGGCACGGCTGCGCCTTGCAGCCTCGTAGAGCCACAATTTACGGAGGAAGAGCTACTCAGGACCGCACTTTCCATTCAGAATAAGAAAGCTCCAGGAACAGGCGGCCTTCCAGCGGAAGTAATGAATGCCGTCGCGCAGAGTCTCCCCAAGCTTTTGCTAAATATGTACAACATGTGCCTCAGGGAGCGTATCTTCCCCGCCCCGTGATAGAAACCCAGACATGTGCTCATAAGCAAGAGCAAGCGTCCAGCAGATGCCCATCCGTCATGCAAGTCTATTTGCATGCTCGATACGGCTGGCAAGATCCAGGAGAAGCTGCTTTGGCCACGTCTGCACGCACCCATGAGGGCAGCGAAGGATCTTGTCAGCCGCCAGTTTGGATTTCGATCCGGTCTTTCAACCATCCACGGAGTCCAGCTGATTGTCACGGCCGCAAAAATAACGGAGCGAGGGAATCATCTATCTCGTCCTTTGTGTCTGCTGGTCACCTTAGACGTGAGAAATACCTTCAACTCCGTCAGGTGAGACTTGGCAATGGATGCGCTCGAACGAATTTTCAGCTATCCGGGGTATATACTTGGAACTCTCGGGGATTATCTAAACGAGTGCTTCCTAGAATACAATACTGGCGATGGCCCAAGAAGCTTGGAGTTGACATCGGTAGCACCCCAGGGTTCCATGCTGGGACCGGATATCAGGAATATTTTCTACAATGGTATCATACGTGTGGTAGTCTCTGAAGGTGCTTTCTTAGTTGGGAACGCAGATGACATAGCAGTTATCATAACTGTACGATATATGCAGGGGCACAGCTGTTGCTCAACCATGTCATGCATAGGGTCGGCTCCTGAATGGAAGACAACGGGCTATCTCTAGCAGCTCAAAAGACAGAGATCATGCTACTTACGAAGAAGCGCATCAACACCTTGCGCAGCTTCATTTTAGGAGACGCGGCGGTCCAGACTAAGTCGACTGTCAAATACTTAGGTATAATGCTCGACAACAAGCTGAAATTTGGTGAGCACATAATTAGGATAGCCGACAAGACGGCAAAAGTGGTATCATCGCTTGACACACTCATGGCCAAAGTCAACGGACTCCGAACGTGCATAAGGCGACTACTGATACGCGCAGCCGAAGCAGTGATGCTGTACGGAATGCTACTGATGCGCGGAAGTTTGGGCCGAGGCGCTGCGACACGACAATTACCTGTAGCGCATAGCAGCGGTACTGAGGAGGTGCGCTCTCCGAATCGCTTGTTCCTACCACACGGTGTCTGAACCCGCGGTGCAAGTGATCACGGATGTAATGCCGATCGTTCTACTAACACAGGAGAGACAATCCGTCCACCTCCAAAGGCTCGATCTGGGAAAGGAGGAGGCATGAAGGCTCGACAGGTCCACCAGCATCGAGACTTGGCAAAGCAGATGGGAATAGGAGCTTCGGGGCAGATGGACGGTACGACTCATCCGTTGGCCAGACAGTTGGCTAAACCGGGAGTCGGTAGAAGTCGATTTCTACCTCATCCAATTTTTGACGGGGAATGGTCTGTTTTGCTCATTCCTCGCCAAAATGAGGAAAGTTGCAGATGGCACCTGCCCATATAGCGACTCGACTGACGACGACATCCACCACACCTTCTAATGTGCCCGGTGAAGCGTCTAACGACTCGCCTTGGTGCAAGTCCTCAGAAAAATCTCGCCAAACAACGTTGTCGAGAGAATGCTTCGAGGTCAGGAGGAGTGGAACAGGGTGGCCTGGTACGTCAGGGCCATCTTGCGCAGAAAAAAGAAGGAGATGGGCGGCCCTTAGACCTGTCCCCAAAGTTGCTCCATGCTCCTGCCCCGTATAGCGGAAAGGAGTGTCCCGTAATGGGACCTGATGCAGTGACGCAATCCCGAAGTAATGCCACATGGCGGTGCCGGGATGGTTTCACTATGTCTCCAGGATGGTAACGAGTTTAGTTGGTAGTGCCTATTCCAACGGTGAGCGCGACACTCTAGGGACATTAATGGGGGAACCAAATAAAGAATCGTTATTATAGCGGTCGCGGACCCTGGGTTATTGTGTCAAGATTGGCAGTCTCCGGCCAGAAGAAAAAGAAACAAAATTACTTTCTGTGTTATCGATACTTTCCTGTAATCGTTGTTATTACCGTTATTATCTTTATTTTCGTTATTATTATTATTATTATTATTATTACTATTATTATTATTATTATCGTCATTATAATCGTTATTAACGTTAATATCGTTGTTATTATTATTATTTTTTTTTTCGTTAATACTATCGTTATTAAATTTATTACCGTTATTATCGTTATTGTCGGTATTGTTATTATAATCGTTATTATTATCGTTATTATCGTTATTATCGATATTATCGTTATCTTTATTACTATCGTTATTATTATTGCTATTATTATTATTATTATTATTATTATTATTACAATTATTATTATCGTTATCATTATTATCGTTATTAGCGTCAATATCCTTATTATTGTTACTTTTATTATTGATGCTATTATTATCGTAATGAACGTTATGAACGTTATTATCCATTTTATGGATATTTTCCTTATTATCGTTCCCTTTATTATTATCGATATTATTGTTATTATTACTATTATTATTATTATTATTATTATTATTATTAACGTCATTATCCTTATTTTCGTTATTATCGTTATTTCTATTATTATCCTTATTATTATTATTATTATTATTATTGTTCTTATTATTATTGTTCTTATTATTATTACAATTATCTTTATTATTATCGTTAATATCGTTATTATCGATTTTATCGTCTTCTTATTACTATAGTTATAATATCGTTATTATTATTATTGGTATAATTATTAATATTTATGTAATCGTTATCACTGATATCATTACTATAATTATAATCGTTATTATTATTATTATTACTATTTTCGTTGTTATCGCTATAATCGATATATTTCTTTATCATTATTAATATTATTATATTTATTATTATTTTCATTTCCGTTATTATTATCGTTATTATTGTTTTTATCGTTCTTATTATGGTTTTTATCGTTATCATCGTTATTAACGTGTGTGTCGTTATTTTTATTATTATAGTTATTATCCTCATTATAGTTATTTTCATTTCTATCATCATTATCGTTATTATTTGTTATTACCTTTATTATCGTTATTATCGCTATTATCTTTACTATGATATTTATCGTTATTACTAGCGTTATTATCGTTATTAACGTAATTATCGTTTTTATCCTTTTTTCATTATTTTCGTTGATAATAATAATATTATTATTATTATTATTACTATCGTTTTAATTTACGTAGTTTTCGTTACTACTACTACTATCGTTAATATTATCGTTATTATCGATATTATCATAATTATCATAATTATTATCGTTATTATCGTCATTATCGTTATTATCGTTATTATTTGTATTATCGTTATTATCGTTTTTATCGTTATTTTTATGGTTTTTATCGTTATTATCATTCCTAAAAATTGTTGTGTTATTTTTATTATTTTCGTTATTATTTCTATTATTGTTATTATTATCTTTATTACCGCCATTATCGTTATTTTCATTACTAAGATTGTTATCGTTATTATAGTTACTACTTTTATTAGTAATATTTTCTATATTTTTATTGTTATTCACATTAATATCTTTATATCGTTATTATCGTTATTATAGTTAATATCGCTTTTATCTTCATTTTTATTGTTATTACCGTTAATATCGTTATTTTCTTTATTATCGTTATTTCTATTCTTACCGATATTATTTTTATTATTACTATTATTAATATTATTATTATTATTATTATTATTATTATTATTATTATTATTATTATTATTATTATTATTATTATTATTATTATTATTATTAATGTTGTTATTAATTTCGGGGTCAGCGTTAGTGTTAATACTGTCGTTATTATTATCATTATTATCAAATTTTTATTATTATCGTTATTAATATTGTAATTCATATTATTATTATTATCATTATTATTTTTCTTATTATCGTTTTTTTCGTTATTATTATCATTAAATTTATTATTATTTTTATTATCGTTATAACCATTATTGACGTTAACAACCTTATTATCGTAATTATCCTTATTATCACTATTTTTGTTATTTTTATTATTATCGTATTTTTATCCTTATTATCGTTATCAACGTCATTATCGTTGCCATCGTTATTATCGGTATTAACATTATTTTTTTTATTAACGTTTATAACGTTTTTATCCTTTCTTTTATTATTATTGCTATTATTATTATAATTAATATTGTTATTATTATTATTATCGTTATTATTATCGTTGTTATAGTTATTACCATTTTTATCATTTTTTAAAGCGATATTAATGTTATTATCATTATTATCATTATTTTCGTTATTATTACCGTTATTACCGTCATTTTCGTTATTTCCATTATCCTCGATATTACCATTATATTCGATCATATTATTATTATCGTTATTACCATTGTTATTTTCGTAATTATAGCTTTATCGTTATCTTTGCTATTATCGATATTATTGCTAAGAATAATACTTATATTATTATTATTGTTATCGTTATAATAATTGCTGTAATATTTCTATTATAATTATCGTTATTCACGTTATTATAGTTATTCTGGCTATTATAGTCATTATCGTTATTAATCGATATTAATGACGTCATTAACGTCATTACCGTTATTATTATTATTATCGTAATAATTATCATTATTTTTATTATTATCGTTATAACCGTTATTAGCGTCATTTAAGTATTATCGTGAATATGTTCGTTAATAACGTAATTATCATTATTTCCATTATTTTCGTTATTATCTTTATTATAGTTTATTTTGTCATTATTACCGTCATTAAGGTTATTATCGTTATTACCGTCATTATTATTGTTATTATCGTTATTATAGTTGCTATTATTATCACATAATCTTTATTATCGTTATTACTGTTATTATCGTTAATAACGTTATTATCGTATTTATCCTTATTATCTCAATTATTGTTATTTTTATAAAAATGAATACTATTATATTTATTATAGTTATAATCGCTGTTATTATTATGTTCGTTATTATTAGCGATATAATTGTTATTATCATTTTTATTATTATAGTTGTTATGATGATAGTAATGATCGTGATTAACGTTATTATAGTTATTATCGTTATGATCGTTATTAATTTTATTATCGTTATTAACGTTATTATCGTTATTCTCGTTATTGTTATTATAATGCTTATTATTATTATCGCTATTATTATTATCTTTATTATTATCGTTATTATCGTTTTACCGTTGTTATCGTTATTATCTTTATTATTTTTAGTCACATTACCATCGTTATTTTTGTACTCTTTATTATTATTAATATAATTATCGTAATTTTTATCGTTATTCTTAAAATTGTTATTATCCTAATTAATACTATTATAGTTATTGTTTCCGATATTAATGTTATTAACGTTATTATCATTTTTGCGTTATATTTATCGTTATTATGGATATTATTTACGTTATTAACGTTATTACCGTTATTATCGTTATATCGATATTATCGATATTATCGTAATTGTTATTATCGTAGTTATTTTCGTTATCATCGTTATTATGTTTTTTATACATATTATGGATATTTTTATTATTATCGTTATTATTATTTTTTTTTATTATTATTATTGTTATCGTTATCAATGTCGCTGTTCTCGTTATTAGTATTATTATCGTTACTAATATTGTTATTAACCATATTATCGTTAAAATTCTTATTATCGTTATTATTGTTTTCATCGTTATTATTTACGTTATTATTATTATTATCGTTATTATTAATATTAAACATTATTATCGTTATTATCGATATTAATTATATTACTCACATTTTTAAATTATCGTCATTATTATTACTCAAATTATGGTTATTAATATTGTCATTATCGTCGCTTGTATGATTTCAATTTTTATTATCGTTATTATTATCGTTATTATCATTATGAACGATAATATCGTTATTATCGTTTTAACCGTTAATATTTTTATCATCGTCATTATTACCGTTATAATCGTTATTATTGTTAATTTTTAATTATTATTATAAATACTATTATTAATAGTATGATTATTATTATTGTTATTCTCTTTATTATTGCCTTTTTATTATGTTCGTTTTTATTATTATTATATTCTTTTACTATTATTATTGTTATATTCATCGATATTAGCATCCCTGTTATGATTCTTATTATTGTTATCACTATTATTGTCATTATTATCGTTCTTATCGTAGTTATTATTCTCGTTATTAACGTCATTACCGTTGTTATTGTTGTTATCATTATTATCGATGTTATTATCGTTATTATCGTCATTATCGTAATTGTTATTATCGTTATTATTATCGTTATTAATGTTATTATCTTTATTTTCTTTATTAATGTTATTTTTATTATTATTGTTATTATTATTTCTTTCATTATTATTACTATTACTATCGTTATTTCAGTCGCTGTTATCGTTACTATTAATATTATCATTATTATTTTTTTTTAAATCGTTATTATCGTTAACATCTTCAATATCGTTATTACAGTTTTTATACTAATTTTCGTTATTCTTATTATAATCCTTATTATTATTATTATTATTATTATTATTATTATTATTATTATTGTTTTTATTGTCGATGTTATCGTTTAACATTATCGTTATTGTCGTTAATATCGTTATTATCGGATTATCGATATTATGGTTATTATCGTCATTATTATCTTTTTATCATTATTACCGTTATTATCGTTATTAACGTTATTACCGTTATTATCATTATTTTTAACATTATCGTTATAATTGTTATTATCAATATTATTAACATTATAATTGTTATTATCGTTAATATCTCTGTAATGTTATATTTATGATTATCCTTCTTATAATTATTAATATTATTATTACTATTATTATCGTTATTATTAACATTATTATTGTAATTATCATATTAATTGTACTTATTGGCGATATCGTTATTATGATTATTATTATCGATATTATCGTATTATTAATATTGTTATTAAATATAATACCGTTATTGTCGTTATTATCGTTATTATTTTTTATCGTTATTTCAATTATATCGTCATTATTATTCTCATTATCGTTATTATTATCGTGATTGACGTTAATATCGTAATTATCGTTATTATCGTTATTATGGTTATAATCGTAATTATTATCGTTATTATCGTTATTATTCTTATTTTTATTATTATCGTTATTAATATTATTATTAATATTCCTACTATTATCACCGTTATTATTATCGTCATTATTGTCGCTGTTATGATTACTATTATTATTATGGTTATTACTATCGCCATTAACGTTATTACGGTTTTTATTGTTATTACCTTTATGATCGTTATTATTATATTTATAATTATCGTTATTATCCTAATTATTAATATTGTTATTAACGTTATTACCTTTATAATCGTTATCATCGTTATTATCGTTAATATCAATATTAATGTAATTTTTATAATTATTGTTATTATAATAATTATTATTCTTATTACTATTATTATAGTAATTACCATCGATATTTTTCGTATAATCGCTTTTATTATTATTACTACTATTACTGATATCGTTCTTCTTGCCGCGGTTATCGATACTATTATTATAATCGTTATTATTATCGTTATTGCATTTAGTCTCGTTATTATCGATATTGGAATTGTTATTGTTGCTGTTTACGTAAATATTTTTATTAGTGTTATGATTATCGTTATTATCATTATTAATTGTAATTATCGCTTTTATCGTTATTATCGATAATATCATTATTTACTTTTTTATCGATATAATTATAGCTTTTATCGTAATTATTATTATTATTGCCAATTTTACGGTATTTAACGCTATTACAATAATTATCGTTATTTTCGTTATTACCGTTATTTTCATTATTATCGATATTATTATTATTATTATTAATTTTAATATTGTTATAATGATTCTTATTATCATTCTTATCCTTATTATCGTTATTATTATTATCATTAATATTAACGTTATTATCTTTCTTATCGTTATTATTATTACTATCGTTATTATTATCGTTATTATCGTTATTATCAATATTATTCCTATTATCATTATGAATATCGTTATTGCCGTTATTATCAACAATATCGTTATTAACGGTAATATCGTTATTATCGTTATGACCGTTATTTCGCTTATTATTACTAATATTATTATTGCCCTTATTATCGTTGTTAACGTTATTATCATTATTTTTATTATTATAGTTATTATTATTATTATTGTTATTATCGTTAATATCGTTATTATTATCTTTACTGTCGTTATTAACGTTATTATCGTTATTATTATTATTATCGTTTTTAACGTTATTATCGTAATTATAGTTATTATCATTTCATTCTTAATTATTATTATTATCCCTATTTTTATCGTTGTTATCACTATAATCCTAATTAATATTATTAACGTTATTATTACCATTAATAACGTTATTATCGTTATTATTGTTATTGTCGTTATTATCATTATTATTATTATTTTCTAATAGATAGTTATTTTTGATATTATTATCATTATCGTTATTATTATCGTTCTTATGGTAATTAACGTTATTGTCATAATTATGGTTATTATTGTTATTATCGTAATTATTATTATTGTCGTTATTATTATTCTTATTAGTCGAATTACCTTCATTATTATTATTATCGTTATTATTACTGTTTTTATCAGTAATATTATCACTATTATCGTTATATCGTTATTATTGTCGTTATTTACAATACTATCTTTCCGATCGTTATTATTGTTATTATCTCTAATATCGTTATTAACGTTACTATATTTATTATCGTTATTTTTATTATTATCATTAATACAATTAATATAATTATTATTGTTAATATCGTTGTTGTTGATAGCAGTATTATTAACAGGTTTACTATCGTTATTTCCGTTATTATTGTTATTATCGTAAATATTTCTGTTATCGTTATTTTTTTATCATTGATATAATTATAATTATTATTATTATTATTGCTATTATTTTAATCGTTATTGTTATCTCTATTATCGTAAGTTTCTTTATTTTCATTATTATTGTTATTATTATCGCTATTAACGTTATTACTATTATTATCGTTATTATTATCCATATCAACGTTAATTTCGTTATTATCATTATTATTAACGTTATTTACGTTATAATCGCTATTATCGATATTATCGTAATAAATTCATAATGAATGATATGATCGTTATTATAAACATTATTATTATTCATATCGTTATCGTTCTTATGATCGTTATTTTTATTATTAGCATTATTATATAATATTGTCACTATTATTTTGTTTATTATTAATATGATCATCATTACTGTCGCTGTTATTGCTGCTTATATTATTAGCGCTATTATTATCGTTGTTAACGCTATGATCGTTTTTATCATTATTTCCTTATTTTCGTTATTTTCGTTAATAAATTTATTATCTTTTTTACCTTTATTATCGCTATTTCTTTATTATCGTTTTAATTATTATTATTATTATTATTATTATTATTATTATTATTCTTATAAAAGTTATTATCGTTATTATTATGGTTATTAGCGTTATTATCTTTAATATCTTTATTACCGTTATTATCATTATTATTGTAATCATTCTTATCGTTATTGTCGTTATTATTACCGTAATTATTCCTGTTATTGCTATTATTATTATTATAGTTATTTACGATATTACCTTCATTATCGTTATTACCATTATTATTGTAATTATTATTATTATTATTATTACTATTTTAGTTATTATCGTTATTATCTGTATTATCGATTTTATCGTTATTATTACCGTTAATAGATTTATTATCGTTATTATTATTACAATTGTTATTAGTATCGTTATTAACGTTGTTACCGTAATTATCGTTATTATCTTTATTATCGATAGTATCTTTATTATTGTTATATTCCTAATTATCCTTATTATTATTATTACTTTTATTATTACTGTTAATATCTTTAGTTTTCTGTTTTGTCGCCGCTGTTATGTTTACTACTATTGTTATCGTTATTATTATCTCCATTAACATTGTTAACGTTATTATCGTTATTATCGTCTATCCTCATTACTGTTATGATCGTCATTACTATCATTATTTTCGTTATTATCGTTATTAATATTTTCCTAGATATTTTCGTTTTAACGTTATTATTGCTATTATCGGTGATATCGTAATTACCGATATTACCGTTATTATCGTTATTGTCATTATTATCGATATTTATATTTTCGTAACTATTATCGTTTTAACATTATTGCCATTTTTATAGCTATTTTATTTATTATTGTTTTTTCTATAGTTATCCTTATTAATTTATTTATTAATATTATTACTATTTTAATTATTATTACTATCGTTATTATCATTAATATTACGATTACAATTAATGTTATCGTTTTTATTATCGGTATTAACATTATTATCATTAGTAACGTTATTATCGTTATTAACGTTATTATCATTATGCTCGTTATTATAATCGATATTATCCTTTTTATCGATATTATTATTATCGTTACTATTGTTATTAGTATCGTTACTATTGCTATTAATATTATTATGGTTATTATTATTATTGTTATTATCATTATTATTATTATTATTATTATTATTATTACCATTATTGATATCGTTATTATAGTTATATGAATACTTATCGTTATAATTGATATTAATATTATTAATACTATTATTATTATTATTATCGTTCTTATTGTCTCTGTTAACGTAACTATTATTATTATCGTTACTATTATCGTTATTAACAGTATTATTGATATTATTAATAATGTCGCTATTATTACCGTTATTATCGATATTGTCGTTAATAATATTTTTAAAAACTTTATTAATATTATGGTCGTTATTATCGTTACTGTAGTAATTACCACTATTAATAAAAGTATCTTTATAAATCTTATAATTAATAATATTATTATTATTATTGTTGATATTATCATTATTATCGCAATTATCGTTATTTTTATTATTATCATTATTATTAAAGTATCTAACGTTATCAACGTTATTATCGTTATTTTCATTAATACTGTTTTTAACGTTATTATCGGTATTTTTATTGTTATTATTTTTATAATTTTTGGTATTATCGTTATTATAGTTTTTATCGTTATATTTATTATTATGAATAATATTATTATTATTATTAATACAGATATTGCTTCCGATGTTATCGTTACTATTATTATTATTATAGTAATTAGTATCGTTATAAACGATATTATCGTTATTATCGTTATTGTCGTTATTATTTTTTTTATCCTTATTATCTTTATTATCGTTTTCTTTACACTATGCTCTCCAACGACACCACAATAGTGTCTTGCGCAATATTGCGGCAAATGGCTAGTGACCTCACATTGGTGTCTTGCGTAAAATAGCGACCAATGCGAACGATTCGACAGTGGTGTCATGCGCAAATTATCGGACAATGATCGGCGAACGACACCACAATGGTCTCGAGCGCAAATTATAAGCTAATGGTCGGCGGTATTACATTGTTGTGTGCTTGTTATGGTTCAGTGGACGGCAACAGCACTTTAATATGTTTCGTATTATGTAGATGTTTAGTTTAGGTAACAATAAGTTTTATAAGTCTCAAATTTTTTGTGTTTATAATTACTTGTGCTCTTTCATCGTGGTAGATGGAAGAAGCTATACGATTATTTACGATTAATACGAGAACGTCTTTTCTGACCTTCCGGATTACTTGGCCGATTGGTAAGAAGACAATGGATATGGTAAAAATGAAAGTAAAGCAGAATCGTCGGAAGATAGTGAAATACCTATAAGAAGAATGTAGCAATCACTACGGCTGCCAATGAATGAGGCGAAGAAGACAATGCACAGTGGTGAGGCTTTTATGCATCGAGTACTAATAATAAATTTGAAGGATCTCCGGCTCCAAACATATTTCCCGAAGATTCACAGAATGTCGTAGCATGATATATTGGGAACGATCAATTTGAACATATTAGCAATGAAACCAACAAGTACTACAGTCAAAATTGCAGTAGAAGGAAACTGGACAAAAAATATGCCAAATTTGTGGACGTTCCAGCACCCGAAGTTAGAAAATGGTTTGGTGTTGCTATACTTATAGGTATTGTAAAAAAAGCAAGGATCGATAATTATTGGTCAACGAATCCGTTGATAGACACACCGATATTTCGTAAAACGATATCCTGCAATCCATTCAGACAAATATTATCATTTATACATTTTTCCGACATTAACAATAAACCTGATAATGCCGACCGCCTTTTCAAAGTGCAATTCATAATTGACTATTTTCACAAAAAGTTAAAAGAAAATTTTAATCTAAGTCAAATCATCACAATTGATGAAGAAATGATACCGTGGCGTGGACGGTTGGATTTTAAAGTTTACAATCCGTCGAAAATTACGAAATATGGCATACTCATTTGGATGATGTGTGATTCGATTACAGGATACATTTCCTCATTCATGATATACTCCGGCGTTGGGCTGCCTTTAGCTAAAAAAGTGATGTAAGCATTGGAATCTTCTTATGGAAAGTGGCATTACCTCTACATGGATTATTATTACTACAAAGGAGAACTTGCAGGGAATTTAGTTGATTAGAAAATTCGAGTTTGTGGAACGAAACGACAAAATGGAGGATTTCCGGAAAAATTAAAACACGCAAATGTCAATGTATTTGAAGCTTGTCATCAACGGAAAGGTGAAGTACTCACACAGGTATGGAGAACTTCGAAAACTTAAACGATATGACTGATCTCTACAATACATTATGCCTCTTTGACTAACACTCAAACAAAATGTAGAAAAACCAATTACACCAAAAAGAAACCTGAAATTGTTTTTCTATTTGTTACTATAACAAATAGAAAAAGACAAATAGAAAAAGACTATAACAAATACATGAAAGGAGTGTTTCGGGCTGACCAATATTTGAGTTATTTCCCTATATACAGAAAAACTATAAAATGGGCAGAAAATGTTTGAATGTATCTCTTTAATTGTGGATTTTTTAATGCATTCCATTCATGTAAATATTTCAATACAGAACACAAGAGTCTCCGATTTTACAACTTTTTATTGATAGTGTCTGATTCTTGGATAAAATACAATGTACCTACTTCTGAGCAAAATTTTGAAGTCACCACTACATCGCGTACGTCTCATTATGATCTGGTTGACAGGCTTTCCGGTCACATAAAGCAACAACAACTAATACATATTTACGAAACGAATAAACGAAAACGAAGAAACTGCCACGTAAATTCCAAAAACAAGAAAAGGAGAATAACAATCTTAATGTGCAAGTCTTGTGGAGTTGCGTTACATCTTGGAGATTGTTTTGCTGCTTACCACACGAAAGATAAATATTAAGAATCAAAGAAAATGCAAAAAAACAAATATATAAAATAAACAAATTGTGTATTTATTTACTTAGGTATATCTTCGAAATTTCATGGAAGGGGAACATGGTTCAGACTTATGAGTACTAAAGATAGGATTAGTAAAATTCAATAACTTATATCCTTCCGATAATGTCAAGAACGGTCGGCGACAAGTCAAGTAATCCGAGTTAGAGCTGCTGGCACCAAGCGAATAAATTTTTACGAGACGTGCGGACGGCATAGAGTTAATATTATAAT
This sequence comes from Vespa mandarinia, assembly GCF_050613455.1. Classification (NCBI taxonomy): domain Eukaryota; kingdom Metazoa; phylum Arthropoda; class Insecta; order Hymenoptera; family Vespidae; genus Vespa; species Vespa mandarinia. The sequence continues at coordinate 9,679 of NW_028197185.1, read as the reverse complement.
TATTATTTTTATTATTATTATTTTCGTTATTATTGTCACTGTTATCGTTGCTATTATTATAATCTTTAATAACGTTATATCGTTATAATCGCTATTACTATTATGCTCGTTGTTATTACCGATATAATCGTTATAATCATATTTATTATTATAGTTGTTATTATGATCGTTATTATCGTTATTAACGTTATTATAGTTATTATCGTTAGGATCGTTAATAATGTTATTATCCTTATTAACGTTATTATCATTACTAACGTTATTATCATCATTGTCCTTATTATTACCTTCATAACGTTATTGACCGTATGATCGTTGTTATTATTATTATCGTTATTACCATTAATATCGTTATTATCGTTATTATCGTTATTAATAACGTGTTTGTCGTTATTATACTTATTATTTTCGTTATTGACGTTAATATCACTTTTATTACTGTTATCACAGTTATTATTATCGTTATAATCGCTATTATTGTTATTATTATCGCTAATATTATCGGTACTATCGTTATTAATATCGTAATTATCTTTGCTATCGTCTTAATAATTAATATCCTCATTATCGATATTATCTTTGTTATCATTATTATCGTTACTACTGTTTTTATTATTATTATTATTATCGTTATTATTATCGTTATTATTATCGTTACCCTTAAAATTGTTATTACCCTTATTAATATTATTATAGTTATTGTTTCAGATATTAACGTTATTATCGTTATAATCATTATTATCGTTATATTATAGTTATTATAAATATTATTAACGTTATTAATGTTATTACCGTTATTACCGTTATTATCGATATTATCGTAAATGTTATTATCGTAGTTATTTTCGTTATTAACTTTTTATGGTTTTTATACATTTATCGATATTTTTATTATTATCGTTAGTTTTATTTTTTTTTTATTATTACCATTATCGTTATTTATGTCGCTTTTCTCGTTACTATTATTATTATCGTTACTAATATTGTTATTAACCATATCATCGTTAATATTGTTATTACCATTATTATAGTTTTCCTCGTTATTATTTACGTTATTATTATTATTATCGTTCTTAACGTTATTATCCTAATTATAGTTATTATATTTTCATTCATAATTATTATTATCATCGCTATTTTTATCGTTGTTATCGCTACAATACTTATTATTAATATTAACGTTATTATTACCTTTAATAACGCTATTATCGATATTATCGTTAATATTGTTATTATTGTCGTATAGATAGTTATTTTCGTTATTATTATCATTATCCTTTTTATTGTTGTTATCGTTATTAACGTTATTATCGTAATTTTCGTTATTATTATTATTATCGTTATTATTATTATTATCGTTTTTATTATTCTCATTATTGTAATTACATTTATCATTATTAATATCGTTATTATTATCGTTTTTATCAGTAATATTATCGTTATTATTATCGTTATGTACAATATTATCTTTCCAATTGTTATTATTGTTAATATCTCTAATATCGTTATTATCGTTACTATCTTTATTATCGTCATTTTAATTATCATTATTTCGATTAATATTATTTTTATTGTTAATACCGTTATTATTGATTGTAGTATTATGAACATTTTTATTTTATTATTAACGTTATTAACGTTATTATCGTTATTATTATTATTATCGTTATTATTGTTAATATCTTTATTATCCTTATTACCCATTTTTTCGTTATTATTGTTATTAGCCTTATTATAGCTATTTTTCGTTTTTATTTTTTATTATTCTTATTATTATTATGATCGTTGTTATTATCCTTATTATCGTTATTATCGATCTTTATATTATCTTTGTTATTATTTTCGTAATTAGCGTTATTACCGTTATTACCGTTATTATTATTAATATCGTGATCATTGTTAGTATTGTTATTTTTATTATTAGCATTATTATATAATATTGTCACTATTATTTCGTTTATTATTATTATCGCCATTATTGCCGCTGTTATCCCTACTTATATTATTAGCGCTATTATTATCGTTGTTAACGTTATAATCGTTTTTGTCATTAATTTCCTTATTTTCGTTATTTTCGTTAATATCTTCATTATCTTTATTACCTCTATTATCGCTATTTTTTTTATTGTTATTATAATTATTATTATTATTATTATAATTATTATTATTATTATTACTATTATTATTATTATAAATGTTATTACCGTTATTGTTAACGTTATTATAGTTTATATTATAATTATAGTGAAAATCGATATTTTCCGTGATATCATTATTATTATTAGTAGCGTTATTGTCGTAATAATCATTATTATCGTATTTATTGTTATTATCGTTATTATCGTTATTATTAGCTTTATTATCGTTATTACTATTATTACTATCCATATTATCGTTATTATCTTTAAATAATTATTATGATTATTATTACCGTAATTATGGTTATTGCCGTTATTAAAGTCATTATTTTTATTATCGTTATTATTATCATTATTGTTATTATTACCGCTGCTATCGTGATTATCGTTATTATTATTACTATCGTTATTTTCATTATTAATTTTATTGTTGATATTACCGTTACTATCGTCTATATCGTTAATATTATTATTATCGTTATTATCGTTATTATTGTTACTATCGTTATTATTATAGATATTTTTATTCGTTTCGTTATTATTATTATTAATATATTTATTATTATTATTATTATAGTTATTATTGACGGTGTACCCCCTGTGGTTAAGGGGAAGTAGAATACTCCTACAGCACTCTCTGCTTGTTATATGCGGCGACTAAATCGGTCTGCATGAATAGCGTGTGAATGTCCTTGTATTGCTATTTATTGCCTTGTTCTTCTGTCATATCTTTTTCGACTCTTTAACTCACTCTCTAGCTTCCAACAGTTCCATTCCTTTCTTTTGGGGAGCTTGTATCCCATAAATATAATATTCATGATGGGTAGAACAGCGAAAGGCAAAAGCGACCGTGGGAGGGACACCCTCGCAACAGCGGTGTCAGGTTGTGGTAAGGCTGGCCAACCGCTGTTGTCATCCAGCAATTGCCAGTAGTTTGGGTTAGGCAACCTGGCCCCAGTTCTGGATATTGCATCAGAAATGGCACCACAGTTATGCGATCTGGCCGGCAGAATGACGAAAGCGCTAGGAATGATAAGATATGAAGAAGGCCACTTCGATGAGTGAGAAAGGGCTATCAGGGCCGTTGATATCATACGGTTCTCCAGCTTGACGTCACCTATCCAGCCTGCGAAGTGGATACCACAAGATGGAGAAAGTGAGATACTTGCGCAAGCGAAAGTCCTTCCAGCCAAAATTAAGTCGGCTGTTACTAGACAGCGAAACGTAAACAATGCGGTTAAGCAAGGGCTTCCGGTACAGGAGGACATCAATGACAGTCTCGAGTTCATGTATAAATCTCGAAAAAAGGTCAATAAGGGAGCAAGGACTGTCGCCCGAGTTTCTCAGAGAAATTCTCAGGCAAATTCTGTTACTGATGCTAGCACAGTTAAGAGAGTAGCAACAAGTCCGCCTCTGTTGCCTAAAGAAAGCCTCAAAAGACCGAGGAAATAGGCGACGACGATCCGAATCCACCAAGTGGACGTAGGTAGTCAAGAAGAAAGAAAATATGGAAAAAGCGAAAAAAGCGACAAAACACCCACAGTAGGAGAAAAAGAAGCCGATCAAATCGGATGACTGGCTGAAATAGAGAACACAGCCGGTCGCGATCCGCCTGCGCATGGTAAATCTTACACAGACGTAGTCGGAGCCATCCACCATCGCATCAGGGCAAGAGCCGCAGGGGTGGTCGTTAGATCAGTCCGGCAGACCAGAAAGGATGGGGTTCTCCTCGAACTCAAGAAGACCACTGCGGAAAATAGGGCCTAATTCGCAGAAATCCAAAGGAAAGAAGGAGAAGACAGGTGCAGCATCACGGAACTGATCCCCAGAGCTACTCTGGAGAACGGTACTGCGATTGCTGTACATCATTGATCGGAGACGAAGAGGACCTAAAGCGGATCTTACCACAATACACGGGGAATTTCTAAGTTAAAATGACGAACCCCAACGCGAGACAACAACTCCTTCGTCAGAAGAGTCTGGCCGTCGTCAGAATAGAAGAGGAAGCAGATGAGAAGCTTTTGAAAGCCGGCAGAGTGCTGGTCGGCTCTTTCAGCTCCAGGGTCAGGGGAAGAAAGGAAGTGAGTCGATGCTACCGCTGCTTCCACTATGACCAGTCGATCGCCTTGTGCATGAGCTCTGATCGCAGTTACGTTTGATTGAGATATAACTCGATGACTTATGTCAGCATATGTCCCACCCCGAACGACCGAGTAGACGATTTCCAGACCAAACTGGACGATCTGGAAAACTCGCTACAGGAAATGCATGGGTATCTCGTTGTGGCTGGAGTTCTCAATACCAAAGCTTTCGATTGGGGGGCGGACAAGCCCGACTCCAGTAGATGACAAATCATGGAGATTGTGTCGAGACAGGGCTTAGCAGTACTCAACACAGGCCCGACATCAATCATCTGAAGACCTGGCTATCGAGAGACGTTCCCGGACGTCTCTACAGCTATCGAACTCCCTGTGGCAATAGTCGCAGACTGGTGGGTGATCGTGGATTATATCGGCAGCGTTCATCAGTACTTCCTTTCCAATGTACACGATAAGAGGCAAGCCGTAACAAGTGCAGAGCGACCCCCCGGTGGAACATCGCAAGAGTGGATCAAGAGAGGCTGTCTTCAATCATAGATGAAGATTGGAGATGCCATCATATTGCTTCCGCGAGTCTATTACCAACTGCACAAGCCAGGATGATTACTGCATCATCTTTGCAGCTCTTCCAAATTGCTTGCGCGATAGCTGTGCCAAAGGAGAGCACGAAACGGCAGAGGCGTCCTGCATACTGGTGGACGAACAAGATCGCAGAACTTCGCAGGAAGTGCTTAAGGCTTCGCCGGTTAGCACAACGAGCGAAGAGACGCGACCTCGACGCTGCTCTCTTGGCCGCAGAATATCAAGCGGCCAGAAAAGCTTTGAGGAGGACCATCATGGCCAGTTAACGACGGTGCTGAAAGGAGCTGTTCCAAGAGGTCGAACAGAATCCGTGGGGATTACGGTAACAGATCCTCACTCGCAAGAAGGGGACTCACACGCGAGGAATCCTTCAGGATGCGAGGACTTTGGAAAACATAATTCATACCCTATTACCCTCGCAGCCGAAGAGGGAGATTAGCACGGTTGCGACTTGCTGCCCCGTAGCGTCACAATTGACGTGGGAGTAGCTACTCAGGGCCGCACTTTCCGTATAGAACAAGAAACCTCCAGGACCAGGCGGCCTTCTAGCGAAAGTAATGAATGCCGTCGCACAGTCACCCCAAGCTTTCCTAAATATGTACAACATGAGCCTCAGGGAGGGTATCTTCCCTGCCCCGTGAAATAAAGCCGGACATTTGCATATAAGCAAGGGCAAGGTTCCAGCAGATGTCACTTTGTCATAAAGGACTATTTGCTTGCTCGATACGGATGGTAAGATCGTGGAGAAGCTGCTTAGGCCACGCCTGCACGCTGCCATGAGGGCAGCGAGGGATCTTGCCGCCCGCCCGTACGGATTTCGATCCGGCCTCTCAATAATCCACGCAGTCCAGGAGGTTATCACGGCCCCTAAAATAACGAAGCGGAATCATCTATCTCGCCCTCAGTGTCTGCTGGCCACCTTAGATATGAGAAATGCCTTCTATTCTGTCAGGTGGGACTTGGCAATGGAAGAGCACTAATGTACTTTCAGCCTTCCGGGGTGCATACTCCGAATTCTCGGAGATTATCTGAACGAGCGCTTCCTAGAATACAATATTAGCGATGGTCCATGAATCTTGGAGTTGACATCGGGGGCAGCCCAGGGCTCTATACTGGAACCGGATATCTGGAATTTTTTCTACGATGGTATCATACGTATGGCAGTCCCTGATAGTGCTTTCTTAGTTGGGTACACTGATGACATTGCAGTTATCAACACTACAAGACATACGGAGGAGGCACAGCTGCTGCTCAACCGGGTCATGCGCAGGGTCATCTCCTGGATGGAAGTCCACGGGCTATCTCTGGCAGCCCAGAAAACAGAGATCGTACTACTTACGAAGAAGCGCATCAACAACTTGCGCAGCTTCATTGTAGGAGACAAGGCGGTCCATGCTAAGTAGGCTGTCAAATATCTGGGTATAATGCTCGACAATAACCTTAATTATGGAGAGCATATACTCAGGGCAGCAGACAAGGCGGCAAAAGAAGTAGCCTCGCTTGGCACACTCAAACGTCAACGGGCTCCTACCGTGCATAGGACGACTACTGATACGCGCAGCCGAAGCAGTGATGCTGTACGGTGCGGAAGTTTGGGCCGTGGCGCTGCGACACCAGAAATACCGCAAGCGCATAGCAGCGGTACTGAGGAGGAGCGCTCTCCGAATCGTTGCTCCTGCCACACGGTATCTGAGCCCGCGTTGCAAGTGGTCGCGAGTGTAATCCCGATCGACCTACTAACCCAGGAGGGACAATTCGTTCACCAGCAAAGGCCCGTTCTGGGAAAGGAGGAGTCCTCAAGGCTCACCAGGTCTACTATCATCGAGACCTGGCAAATCAAATGGGAACAGAAGCCTCGGGGAAGATGGACGGTCCGACTCATCAGTCGGCTAGACATTTGGCTAAACCGGTATGCAGGAGAAGTCGACTTCTAACTCCCCAATTTTTGACAGGGCATGGTATGTTCCGCTCATTCCTCGCAAAAATGAGGAAAGTTGCAGACTGCAATAGCGACTCGACCGTCGACGACGTCCACGACACAATTTTTCTAATGATCCCGGTGGAGCGTCGAACGATTCGCCTTAGAGCAAGCCCTCGGGAAAATTTCGCCAGACAACGTTGTCGAGAAAATGTTCCTAGGTCAGGAGGAGTGAAGCAAGATGTCCTGGTACGTCAGGGCTATCTTGTGCAGGAAAAAGAAGGAGATGGGCGGCCCATAGACCTGCCCCCAAAGTTGCTCCAGGCTCTTGCCCCGTAAAGCCCAAAGGAGAGTCCCGTAAAGTGACCTGTTGCGTGGCGCAATCCCGAAGTAATGCCACATGGCGGTGCCTGGATGATTTCACTATCCCTCTAGGATGGATACAAGTTTAGTCCGTGGTGCTTATTCCAACGGTGATCGTGACACTCCAGGTACATTAATGGGGAAAACAAATAGAGAAGCGTTCCTATGGCGGGCGGAGCCCCTGGGTTAATGCGTAAAGATTGGCAGACTCAGACCATCAAAAAAAATTACTTACTGTGTTATCGCTACTTTCCTGTTATCGTTGTTATTATCGTTATTAAAGTTATTACAGTTATTATCGTTATTATCTTTATTATCGTTATTACTATTATTATTATTATTATTATTATTATTATTATTATTATTATTATTATTATTATTATTATTACTATTATTAATATTATTATCGTCATTATAATCGTTATTAACGTTAATATCGTTATTATTGTTATTAACTTTATTATTATTATTTTTATCGTCATTATAATTTTTATTAACGTTATTATTGTTATTGTCGGTATTATTATTATAATCGTTATTATTATCGTTATTATCGTTATAATCGTGATATTATTATTATTCTTCTTATTATCTTATTAACCTCATTATCGGTATTATCGCAATTATTGATATTATCCTTATTTTTATAGTTATAATAGGTATTATCGTTATTATTATCGTTATTATATTTATTATTATCCTTATTAACTTTATTACCGTTATTATCTTTATTTTCGTTATTATTTTTATTATCGTTACTATTATTATTATCGTTATTATCGATATTTTTATTGTTATACCGTCATATTCATTATATTCGTAATTACTATTATCTTTATTATTTTTTAGTTATTATAGTCATTATTAACGTTATCACCCTTGTTGGCGTTATTGTCGTTATTATTGTTATTATCGTTATAATCTTTATTATCGTAATTTTTATCATTTCTATTTATATTCTTATTCTTCTTCTTATTACCATTATCGTCGTTATTTTTGCTCTGATCCTTACTTTTATTATTATCGTCATAATTATGATTAATTTCGTTATTAATGTCATTATCGTTATTAATGCTATGATCGTTATTATCGTTATGATTACTATTATCGATATTATAATTGTTATTATCGTTATTAATATTATTATTATTATTATTACTATTATTATCGTTAAGTCCTTTATAATTATTATTATAGTTATTATAATTATTGTTATAATTGTAACTACCATTATAATTCTTAATACCGTTATTATAGACATTATCTTCATTATCAATATAATTGTTATTATTATTGTTATCGTTATTACCGTCGTTATTAACGTTATTACCTTTATTATCATTATTATTGTTATCATCGTTATTAGCGTTATTACCGTACTTATCTTTATTATTATTATTATCGTTATTATTATCGTTATAAATTTATTAACGTAATTACCGTTATAATCATTATTATCGTTATTATCTTTATCATCATTATTTTTATTATGGTCCTTATAGTTATTATTATTTATTTTATCGATAATATCATTGTTATCGTAATAATTATCATAATCGTTATTACTATTTTATATCTTTCTTGTTTTTTATATTATTATTGTTAATATTATTATTGTCATTATTATAGTTATTACCATTATAATCGTATTTTTCGTTATTACTGTTAGTATTATGGATATCGTTATTATTATCATTATTATTTTTGTTGTTATCGTTATTAATGTTATTAACGTTATTATCGTTATTATCGTTCCTTTTATCGCTTTACCGTAGTTATCGTTTTTATCGTTATTATTAATTTTATTATAATTATTATCGTCTTTTTTATTATTAATAATATTATTATTATTATCATTATTATTATTATTATTATTATTATTATCGTTTAATTATTATTATTATTACTATAATTAATGTTATTTTTATTATTATTATTATTATTGGCATTATGTCTTTTATATTATTATCTTGATTAATAAAACATTTATTATTGTTAATAGTACCTTTATTTTTTTCGCTGTCTTCTTTTCCACTATTATTTTCGGTATGATTGTCGTTATTAACGATTTAATCGTTAATATCGTTATCATCGTCATTATCGTTATATTTATCATCATCGTTATTATCGTTTTTGGGGTTATTTTTATTATTATGGTTATAATTATTATATTTATTTTTTTTATCATGATTACATTTATTATTATTATTGTCGATGTTATAGTTACTATTATTAGTATCATTATTATTAACGTTGTTAACGTTATTATCGGTATTAGCCTTAGTATCGTTATTTTTAATATTATCGTCAATATTTTTGTTATTATTAGTATTATCGTTAGTATTATTGTTATTAGCGCTATTATATTTATTATCGTAATTTTTATTGTCATCGTAATGATTATTATTATTTATATTATCGTTATTTTATTTATTATAGTTATTATCTCTCATATCTTTATTATTATGCATATAGATATTATTTTTACTATTTACGTTATTATCCTTATTATGATTAGTGTAGACATTATTTTCGTTATTAACGTTATAGTCATTATTGTCCTTATAAATTGTTTTTAT
>NW_028197184.1:10000-102523 GCF_050613455.1 Vespa mandarinia | reverse complement strand
CAACAATTTTTATAGTGGAATCGAAGTTTTTAACATTGTTTCATTTCGTATATACGATTTTTCGCTCATATACGCGTATCGACGAAAAATGAAAAATTGAAATCTCGTCCGATTTCAATGATTTTACATTCTATCGACGCAGAATGAAGAATATAACAAGAATATAACGTTTTTACTATGTGTAAATACGCGTTATAACATGAAATTTGTCGAAAAATGTAATCGACATATGCGAATTTCGGTATATGAGAAGATAAAATCGTGAAATCTTTCTAAATACTTGTGCCACAGATTGAAAAATGTTACCAATCGATTCAGAACATTGCATTTCATAAGATCAAACATCAATTTTATAGTGGAATCGAAGTTTTTAACATTGTTTCATTTCGTATATACGATTTTTCGCTCATATACGCGTATCGACGAAAAATGAAAAATTGAAATCTCGTCCGATTTCAATGATTTTACATTCTATCGACGCAGAATGAAGAATATAACAAGAATATAACGTTTTTACTATGTGTAAATACGCGTTATAACATGAAATTTGTCGAAAAATGTAATCGACGTATGCGAATTTCGGTATATGAGAAGATAAAATCGTGAAATCTTTCTAAATACTTGTGCCACAGATTGAAAAATGTTACCAATCGATTCAGAACATTGCATTTCATAAGATCAAACATCAATTTTATAGTGGAATCGAAGTTTTTAACATTGTTTCATTTCGTATATACGATTTTTCGCTCATATACGCGTATCGACGAAAAATGAAAAATTGAAATCTCGTCCGATTTCAATGATTTTATATTCTATCGACGCAGAATGAAGAATATAACAAGAATATAACGTTTTTACTATGTGTAAATACGCGTTATAACATGAAATTTGTCGAAAAATGTAATCGACGTATGCGAATTTCGGTATATGAGAAGATAAAATCGTGAAATCTTTCTAAATACTTGTGCCACAGGTTGAAAAATGTTACCAATCGATTCAGAACATTGCATTTCATAAGATCAAACATCAATTTTATAGTGGAATCGAAGTTTTTAACATTGTTTCATTTCGTATATACGATTTTTCGCTCATATACGCGTATCGACGAAAAATGAAAAATTGAAATCTCGTCCGATTTCAATGATTTTACATTCTATCGACGCAGAATGAAGAATATAACAAGAATATAACGTTTTTACTATGTGTAAATACGCGTTATAACATGAAATTTGTCGAAAAATATAATCGACATATGCGAATTTCGGTATATGAGAAGATAAAATCGTGAAATCTTTCTAAATACTTGTGCCACAGATTGAAAAATGTTACCAATCGATTCAGAACATTGCATTTCATAAGATCAAACATCAATTTTATAGTGGAATCGAAGTTTTTAACATTGTTTCATTTCGTATATACGATTTTTCGCTCATATACGCGTATCGACGAAAAATGAAAAATTGAAATCTCGTCCGATTTCAATGATTTTACATTCTATCGACGCAGAATGAAGAATATAACAAGAATATAACGTTTTTACTATGTGTAAATACGCGTTATAACATGAAATTTGTCGAAAAATGTAATCGACATATGCGAATTTCGGTATATGAGAAGATAAAATCGTGAAATCTTTCTAAATACTTGTGCCACAGATTGAAAAATGTTACCAATCGATTCAGAACATTGCATTTCATAAGATCAAACATCAATTTTATAGTGGAATCGAAGTTTTTAACATTGTTTCATTTCGTATATACGATTTTTCGCTCATATACGCGTATCGACGAAAAATGAAAAATTGAAATCTCGTCCGATTTCAATGATTTTACATTCTATCGACGCAGAATGAAGAATATAACAAGAATATAACGTTTTTACTATGTGTAAATACGCGTTATAACATGAAATTTGTCGAAAAATGTAATCGACGTATGCGAATTTCGGTATATGAGAAGATAAAATCGTGAAATCTTTCTAAATACTTGTGCCACAGATTGAAAAATGTTACCAATCGATTCAGAACATTGCATTTCATAAGATCAAACATCAATTTTATAGTGGAATCGAAGTTTTTAACATTGTTTCATTTCGTATATACGATTTTTCGCTCATATACGCGTATCGACGAAAAATGAAAAATTGAAATCTCGTCCGATTTCAATGATTTTACATTCTATCGACGCAGAATGAAGAATATAACAAGAATATAACGTTTTTACTATGTGTAAATACGCGTTATAACATGAAATTTGTCGAAAAATGTAATCGACGTATGCGAATTTCGGTATATGAGAAGATAAAATCGTGAAATCTTTCTAAATACTTGTGCCACAGATTGAAAAATGTTACCAATCGATTCAGAACATTGCATTTCATAAGATCAAACATCAATTTTATAGTGGAATCGAAGTTTTTAACATTGTTTCATTTCGTATATACGATTTTTCGCTCATATACGCGTATCGACGAAAAATGAAAAATTGAAATCTCGTCCGATTTCAATGATTTTATATTCTATCGACGCAGAATGAAGAATATAACAAGAATATAACGTTTTTACTATGTGTAAATACGCGTTATAACATGAAATTTGTCGAAAAATGTAATCGACGTATGCGAATTTCGGTATATGAGAAGATAAAATCGTGAAATCTTTCTAAATACTTGTGCCACAGATTGAAAAATGTTACCAATCGATTCAGAACATTGCATTTCATAAGATCAAACATCAATTTTATAGTGGAATCGAAGTTTTTAACATTGTTTCATTTCGTATATACGATTTTTCGCTCATATACGCGTATCGACGAAAAATGAAAAATTGAAATCTCGTCCGATTTCAATGATTTTACATTCTATCGACGCAGAATGAAGAATATAACAAGAATATAACGTTTTTACTATGTGTAAATACGCGTTATAACATGAAATTTGTCGAAAAATGTAATCGACGTATGCGAATTTCGGTATATGAGAAGATAAAATCGTGAAATCTTTCTAAATACTTGTGCCACAGATTGAAAAATGTTACCAATCGATTCAGAACATTGCATTTCATAAGATCAAACATCAATTTTATAGTGGAATCGAAGTTTTTAACATTGTTTCATTTCGTATATACGATTTTTCGCTCATATACGCGTATCGACGAAAAATGAAAAATTGAAATCTCGTCCGATTTCAATGATTTTACATTCTATCGACGCAGAATGAAGAATATAACAAGAATATAACGTTTTTACTATGTGTAAATACGCGTTATAACATGAAATTTGTCGAAAAATATAATCGACGTATGCGAATTTCGGTATATGAGAAGATAAAATCGTGAAATCTTTCTAAATACTTGTGCCACAGATTGAAAAATGTTACCAATCGATTCAGAACATTGCATTTCATAAGATCAAACATCAATTTTATAGTGGAATCGAAGTTTTTAACATTGTTTCATTTCGTATATACGATTTTTCGCTCATATACGCGTATCGACGAAAAATGAAAAATTGAAATCTCGTCCGATTTCAATGATTTTACATTCTATCGACGCAGAATGAAGAATATAACAAGAATATAACGTTTTTACTATGTGTAAATACGCGTTATAACATGAAATTTGTCGAAAAATGTAATCGACGTATGCGAATTTCGGTATATGAGAAGATAAAATCGTGAAATCTTTCTAAATACTTGTGCCACAGATTGAAAAATGTTACCAATCGATTCAGAACATTGCATTTCATAAGATCAAACATCAATTTTATAGTGGAATCGAAGTTTTTAACATTGTTTCATTTCGTATATACGATTTTTCGCTCATATACGCGTATCGACGAAAAATGAAAAATTGAAATCTCGTCCGATTTCAATGATTTTATATTCTATCGACGCAGAATGAAGAATATAACAAGAATATAACGTTTTTACTATGTGTAAATACGCGTTATAACATGAAATTTGTCGAAAAATGTAATCGACGTATGCGAATTTCGGTATATGAGAAGATAAAATCGTGAAATCTTTCTAAATACTTGTGCCACAGATTGAAAAATGTTACCAATCGATTCAGAACATTGCATTTCATAAGATCAAACATCAATTTTATAGTGGAATCGAAGTTTTTAACATTGTTTCATTTCGTATATACGATTTTTCGCTCATATACGCGTATCGACGAAAAATGAAAAATTGAAATCTCGTCCGATTTCAATGATTTTACATTCTATCGACGCAGAATGAAGAATATAACAAGAATATAACGTTTTTACTATGTGTAAATACGCGTTATAACATGAAATTTGTCGAAAAATGTAATCGACGTATGCGAATTTCGGTATATGAGAAGATAAAATCGTGAAATCTTTCTAAATACTTGTGCCACAGATTGAAAAATGTTACCAATCGATTCAGAACATTGCATTTCATAAGATCAAACATCAATTTTATAGTGGAATCGAAGTTTTTAACATTGTTTCATTTCGTATATACGATTTTTCGCTCATATACGCGTATCGACGAAAAATGAAAAATTGAAATCTCGTCCGATTTCAATGATTTTACATTCTATCGACGCAGAATGAAGAATATAACAAGAATATAACGTTTTTACTATGTGTAAATACGCGTTATAACATGAAATTTGTCGAAAAATGTAATCGACGTATGCGAATTTCGGTATATGAGAAGATAAAATCGTGAAATCTTTCTAAATACTTGTGCCACAGATTGAAAAATGTTACCAATCGATTCAGAACATTGCATTTCATAAGATCAAACATCAATTTTATAGTGGAATCGAAGTTTTTAACATTGTTTCATTTCGTATATACGATTTTTCGCTCATATACGCGTATCGACGAAAAATGAAAAATTGAAATCTCGTCCGATTTCAATGATTTTACATTCTATCGACGCAGAATGAAGAATATAACAAGAATATAACGTTTTTACTATGTGTAAATACGCGTTATAACATGAAATTTGTCGAAAAATGTAATCGACGTATGCGAATTTCGGTATATGAGAAGATAAAATCGTGAAATCTTTCTAAATACTTGTGCCACAGATTGAAAAATGTTACCAATCGATTCAGAACATTGCATTTCATAAGATCAAACATCAATTTTATAGTGGAATCGAAGTTTTTAACATTGTTTCATTTCGTATATACGATTTTTCGCTCATATACGCGTATCGACGAAAAATGAAAAATTGAAATCTCGTCCGATTTCAATGATTTTACATTCTATCGACGCAGAATGAAGAATATAACAAGAATATAACGTTTTTACTATGTGTAAATACGCGTTATAACATGAAATTTGTCGAAAAATGTAATCGACGTATGCGAATTTCGGTATATGAGAAGATAAAATCGTGAAATCTTTCTAAATACTTGTGCCACAGATTGAAAAATGTTACCAATCGATTCAGAACATTGCATTTCATAAGATCAAACATCAATTTTATAGTGGAATCGAAGTTTTTAACATTGTTTCATTTCGTATATACGATTTTTCGCTCATATACGCGTATCGACGAAAAATGAAAAATTGAAATCTCGTCCGATTTCAATGATTTTACATTCTATCGACGCAGAATGAAGAATATAACAAGAATATAA
The DNA here is from genome assembly GCF_050613455.1 of Vespa mandarinia. NCBI lineage: Eukaryota > Metazoa > Arthropoda > Insecta > Hymenoptera > Vespidae > Vespa > Vespa mandarinia. Next base: position 96,900 of record NW_028197184.1, on the reverse strand, counting down.
CGTTTTTACTATGTGTAAATACGCGTTATAACATGAAATTTGTCGAAAAATGTAATCGACGTATGCGAATTTCGGTATATGAGAAGATAAAATCGTGAAATCTTTCTAAATACTTGTGCCACAGATTGAAAAATGTTACCAATCGATTCAGAACATTGCATTTCATAAGATCAAACATCAATTTTATAGTGGAATCGAAGTTTTTAACATTGTTTCATTTCGTATATACGATTTTTCGCTCATATACGCGTATCGACGAAAAATGAAAAATTGAAATCTCGTCCGATTTCAATGATTTTACATTCTATCGACGCAGAATGAAGAATATAACAAGAATATAACGTTTTTACTATGTGTAAATACGCGTTATAACATGAAATTTGTCGAAAAATGTAATCGACGTATGCGAATTTCGGTATATGAGAAGATAAAATCGTGAAATCTTTCTAAATACTTGTGCCACAGATTGAAAAATGTTACCAATCGATTCAGAACATTGCATTTCATAAGATCAAACATCAATTTTATAGTGGAATCGAAGTTTTTAACATTGTTTCATTTCGTATATACGATTTTTCGCTCATATACGCGTATCGACGAAAAATGAAAAATTGAAATCTCGTCCGATTTCAATGATTTTACATTCTATCGACGCAGAATGAAGAATATAACAAGAATATAACGTTTTTACTATGTGTAAATACGCGTTATAACATGAAATTTGTCGAAAAATGTAATCGACGTATGCGAATTTCGGTATATGAGAAGATAAAATCGTGAAATCTTTCTAAATACTTGTGCCACAGATTGAAAAATGTTACCAATCGATTCAGAACATTGCATTTCATAAGATCAAACATCAATTTTATAGTGGAATCGAAGTTTTTAACATTGTTTCATTTCGTATATACGATTTTTCGCTCATATACGCGTATCGACGAAAAATGAAAAATTGAAATCTCGTCCGATTTCAATGATTTTACATTCTATCGACGCAGAATGAAGAATATAACAAGAATATAACGTTTTTACTATGTGTAAATACGCGTTATAACATGAAATTTGTCGAAAAATGTAATCGACGTATGCGAATTTCGGTATATGAGAAGATAAAATCGTGAAATCTTTCTAAATACTTGTGCCACAGATTGAAAAATGTTACCAATCGATTCAGAACATTGCATTTCATAAGATCAAACATCAATTTTATAGTGGAATCGAAGTTTTTAACATTGTTTCATTTCGTATATACGATTTTTCGCTCATATACGCGTATCGACGAAAAATGAAAAATTGAAATCTCGTCCGATTTCAATGATTTTACATTCTATCGACGCAGAATGAAGAATATAACAAGAATATAACGTTTTTACTATGTGTAAATACGCGTTATAACATGAAATTTGTCGAAAAATGTAATCGACGTATGCGAATTTCGGTATATGAGAAGATAAAATCGTGAAATCTTTCTAAATACTTGTGCCACAGATTGAAAAATGTTACCAATCGATTCAGAACATTGCATTTCATAAGATCAAACATCAATTTTATAGTGGAATCGAAGTTTTTAACATTGTTTCATTTCGTATATACGATTTTTCGCTCATATACGCGTATCGACGAAAAATGAAAAATTGAAATCTCGTCCGATTTCAATGATTTTACATTCTATCGACGCAGAATGAAGAATATAACAAGAATATAACGTTTTTACTATGTGTAAATACGCGTTATAACATGAAATTTGTCGAAAAATGTAATCGACGTATGCGAATTTCGGTATATGAGAAGATAAAATCGTGAAATCTTTCTAAATACTTGTGCCACAGATTGAAAAATGTTACCAATCGATTCAGAACATTGCATTTCATAAGATCAAACATCAATTTTATAGTGGAATCGAAGTTTTTAACATTGTTTCATTTCGTATATACGATTTTTCGCTCATATACGCGTATCGACGAAAAATGAAAAATTGAAATCTCGTCCGATTTCAATGATTTTACATTCTATCGACGCAGAATGAAGAATATAACAAGAATATAACGTTTTTACTATGTGTAAATACGCGTTATAACATGAAATTTGTCGAAAAATGTAATCGACGTATGCGAATTTCGGTATATGAGAAGATAAAATCGTGAAATCTTTCTAAATACTTGTGCCACAGATTGAAAAATGTTACCAATCGATTCAGAACATTGCATTTCATAAGATCAAACATCAATTTTATAGTGGAATCGAAGTTTTTAACATTGTTTCATTTCGTATATACGATTTTTCGCTCATATACGCGTATCGACGAAAAATGAAAAATTGAAATCTCGTCCGATTTCAATGATTTTACATTCTATCGACGCAGAATGAAGAATATAACAAGAATATAACGTTTTTACTATGTGTAAATACGCGTTATAACATGAAATTTGTCGAAAAATGTAATCGACGTATGCGAATTTCGGTATATGAGAAGATAAAATCGTGAAATCTTTCTAAATACTTGTGCCACAGATTGAAAAATGTTACCAATCGATTCAGAACATTGCATTTCATAAGATCAAACATCAATTTTATAGTGGAATCGAAGTTTTTAACATTGTTTCATTTCGTATATACGATTTTTCGCTCATATACGCGTATCGACGAAAAATGAAAAATTGAAATCTCGTCCGATTTCAATGATTTTATATTCTATCGACGCAGAATGAAGAATATAACAAGAATATAACGTTTTTACTATGTGTAAATACGCGTTATAACATGAAATTTGTCGAAAAATGTAATCGACGTATGCGAATTTCGGTATATGAGAAGATAAAATCGTGAAATCTTTCTAAATACTTGTGCCACAGATTGAAAAATGTTACCAATCGATTCAGAACATTGCATTTCATAAGATCAAACATCAATTTTATAGTGGAATCGAAGTTTTTAACATTGTTTCATTTCGTATATACGATTTTTCGCTCATATACGCGTATCGACGAAAAATGAAAAATTGAAATCTCGTCCGATTTCAATGATTTTACATTCTATCGACGCAGAATGAAGAATATAACAAGAATATAACGTTTTTACTATGTGTAAATACGCGTTATAACATGAAATTTGTCGAAAAATGTAATCGACGTATGCGAATTTCGGTATATGAGAAGATAAAATCGTGAAATCTTTCTAAATACTTGTGCCACAGATTGAAAAATGTTACCAATCGATTCAGAACATTGCATTTCATAAGATCAAACATCAATTTTATAGTGGAATCGAAGTTTTTAACATTGTTTCATTTCGTATATACGATTTTTCGCTCATATACGCGTATCGACGAAAAATGAAAAATTGAAATCTCGTCCGATTTCAATGATTTTACATTCTATCGACGCAGAATGAAGAATATAACAAGAATATAACGTTTTTACTATGTGTAAATACGCGTTATAACATGAAATTTGTCGAAAAATGTAATCGACGTATGCGAATTTCGGTATATGAGAAGATAAAATCGTGAAATCTTTCTAAATACTTGTGCCACAGATTGAAAAATGTTACCAATCGATTCAGAACATTGCATTTCATAAGATCAAACATCAATTTTATAGTGGAATCGAAGTTTTTAACATTGTTTCATTTCGTATATACGATTTTTCGCTCATATACGCGTATCGACGAAAAATGAAAAATTGAAATCTCGTCCGATTTCAATGATTTTACATTCTATCGACGCAGAATGAAGAATATAACAAGAATATAACGTTTTTACTATGTGTAAATACGCGTTATAACATGAAATTTGTCGAAAAATGTAATCGACGTATGCGAATTTCGGTATATGAGAAGATAAAATCGTGAAATCTTTCTAAATACTTGTGCCACAGATTGAAAAATGTTACCAATCGATTCAGAACATTGCATTTCATAAGATCAAACATCAATTTTATAGTGGAATCGAAGTTTTTAACATTGTTTCATTTCGTATATACGATTTTTCGCTCATATACGCGTATCGACGAAAAATGAAAAATTGAAATCTCGTCCGATTTCAATGATTTTATATTCTATCGACGCAGAATGAAGAATATAACAAGAATATAACGTTTTTACTATGTGTAAATACGCGTTATAACATGAAATTTGTCGAAAAATGTAATCGACGTATGCGAATTTCGGTATATGAGAAGATAAAATCGTGAAATCTTTCTAAATACTTGTGCCACAGATTGAAAAATGTTACCAATCGATTCAGAACATTGCATTTCATAAGATCAAACATCAATTTTATAGTGGAATCGAAGTTTTTAACATTGTTTCATTTCGTATATACGATTTTTCGCTCATATACGCGTATCGACGAAAAATGAAAAATTGAAATCTCGTCCGATTTCAATGATTTTATATTCTATCGACGCAGAATGAAGAATATAACAAGAATATAACGTTTTTACTATGTGTAAATACGCGTTATAACATGAAATTTGTCGAAAAATGTAATCGACGTATGCGAATTTCGGTATATGAGAAGATAAAATCGTGAAATCTTTCTAAATACTTGTGCCACAGATTGAAAAATGTTACCAATCGATTCAGAACATTGCATTTCATAAGATCAAACATCAATTTTATAGTGGAATCGAAGTTTTTAACATTGTTTCATTTCGTATATACGATTTTTCGCTCATATACGCGTATCGACGAAAAATGAAAAATTGAAATCTCGTCCGATTTCAATGATTTTACATTCTATCGACGCAGAATGAAGAATATAACAAGAATATAACGTTTTTACTATGTGTAAATACGCGTTATAACATGAAATTTGTCGAAAAATGTAATCGACGTATGCGAATTTCGGTATATGAGAAGATAAAATCGTGAAATCTTTCTAAATACTTGTGCCACAGATTGAAAAATGTTACCAATCGATTCAGAACATTGCATTTCATAAGATCAAACATCAATTTTATAGTGGAATCGAAGTTTTTAACATTGTTTCATTTCGTATATACGATTTTTCGCTCATATACGCGTATCGACGAAAAATGAAAAATTGAAATCTCGTCCGATTTCAATGATTTTACATTCTATCGACGCAGAATGAAGAATATAACAAGAATATAACGTTTTTACTATGTGTAAATACGCGTTATAACATGAAATTTGTCGAAAAATGTAATCGACGTATGCGAATTTCGGTATATGAGAAGATAAAATCGTGAAATCTTTCTAAATACTTGTGCCACAGATTGAAAAATGTTACCAATCGATTCAGAACATTGCATTTCATAAGATCAAACATCAATTTTATAGTGGAATCGAAGTTTTTAACATTGTTTCATTTCGTATATACGATTTTTCGCTCATATACGCGTATCGACGAAAAATGAAAAATTGAAATCTCGTCCGATTTCAATGATTTTACATTCTATCGACGCAGAATGAAGAATATAACAAGAATATAACGTTTTTACTATGTGTAAATACGCGTTATAACATGAAATTTGTCGAAAAATGTAATCGACGTATGCGAATTTCGGTATATGAGAAGATAAAATCGTGAAATCTTTCTAAATACTTGTGCCACAGATTGAAAAATGTTACCAATCGATTCAGAACATTGCATTTCATAAGATCAAACATCAATTTTATAGTGGAATCGAAGTTTTTAACATTGTTTCATTTCGTATATACGATTTTTCGCTCATATACGCGTATCGACGAAAAATGAAAAATTGAAATCTCGTCCGATTTCAATGATTTTACATTCTATCGACGCAGAATGAAGAATATAACAAGAATATAACGTTTTTACTATGTGTAAATACGCGTTATAACATGAAATTTGTCGAAAAATGTAATCGACGTATGCGAATTTCGGTATATGAGAAGATAAAATCGTGAAATCTTTCTAAATACTTGTGCCACAGATTGAAAAATGTTACCAATCGATTCAGAACATTGCATTTCATAAGATCAAACATCAATTTTATAGTGGAATCGAAGTTTTTAACATTGTTTCATTTCGTATATACGATTTTTCGCTCATATACGCGTATCGACGAAAAATGAAAAATTGAAATCTCGTCCGATTTCAATGATTTTATATTCTATCGACGCAGAATGAAGAATATAACAAGAATATAACGTTTTTACTATGTGTAAATACGCGTTATAACATGAAATTTGTCGAAAAATGTAATCGACATATGCGAATTTCGGTATATGAGAAGATAAAATCGTGAAATCTTTCTAAATACTTGTGCCACAGATTGAAAAATGTTACCAATCGATTCAGAACATTGCATTTCATAAGATCAAACATCAATTTTATAGTGGAATCGAAGTTTTTAACATTGTTTCATTTCGTATATACGATTTTTCGCTCATATACGCGTATCGACGAAAAATGAAAAATTGAAATCTCGTCCGATTTCAATGATTTTATATTCTATCGACGCAGAATGAAGAATATAACAAGAATATAACGTTTTTACTATGTGTAAATACGCGTTATAACATGAAATTTGTCGAAAAATGTAATCGACATATGCGAATTTCGGTATATGAGAAGATAAAATCGTGAAATCTTTCTAAATACTTGTGCCACAGATTGAAAAATGTTACCAATCGATTCAGAACATTGCATTTCATAAGATCAAACATCAATTTTATAGTGGAATCGAAGTTTTTAACATTGTTTCATTTCGTATATACGATTTTTCGCTCATATACGCGTATCGACGAAAAATGAAAAATTGAAATCTCGTCCGATTTCAATGATTTTACATTCTATCGACGCAGAATGAAGAATATAACAAGAATATAACGTTTTTACTATGTGTAAATACGCGTTATAACATGAAATTTGTCGAAAAATGTAATCGACATATGCGAATTTCGGTATATGAGAAGATAAAATCGTGAAATCTTTCTAAATACTTGTGCCACAGATTGAAAAATGTTACCAATCGATTCAGAACATTGCATTTCATAAGATCAAACATCAATTTTATAGTGGAATCGAAGTTTTTAACATTGTTTCATTTCGTATATACGATTTTTCGCTCATATACGCGTATCGACGAAAAATGAAAAATTGAAATCTCGTCCGATTTCAATGATTTTACATTCTATCGACGCAGAATGAAGAATATAACAAGAATATAACGTTTTTACTATGTGTAAATACGCGTTATAACATGAAATTTGTCGAAAAATGTAATCGACATATGCGAATTTCGGTATATGAGAAGATAAAATCGTGAAATCTTTCTAAATACTTGTGCCACAGATTGAAAAATGTTACCAATCGATTCAGAACATTGCATTTCATAAGATCAAACATCAATTTTATAGTGGAATCGAAGTTTTTATCATTGTTTCATTTCGTTTATACGATTTTTCGCTCATATAAGCGAATCGACGAAAAATGAATAATTGAAACCTCGTCCTATTTCAATGATTTTATATTCTATCGACGCAGAATAAAGAATATGACAAGAATATAACGTTTCTACTATGTGTAAATACGCGTTATAAAATGAAATTTGTCGAAAATGTGATCGATGTATGCGAATTTCGGTATATGAGAAGATAAAATCCGGAAATCTTTCTAAATACTTGTGCCACAGGTTGAAAAATGTAACCAATCGATTAAGAACATTGCATTTCATAAGATCAAACTTCAATTTTATAGTGGAATCGAAGTTTTTAACATTGTTTCACTTCGTATATACGATTTTTCGCTCATATTCGCGTATCTATGAAAAATGAAAAATTGAAATCCCGTCCGATTTAAATTATTTTATATTCTATCGAAGCAGAATGGAGAATATAACAAGAACAAAACGTTTTTACAGTGTGTAAATACTCGTTATAACATGAAATTTATCGAAAAATATATTTGACATATGCTAATTTAGGTATATGAGAAGATATAATCGGGAAATCTTTCTAATTACTTTTGCCACAGGTTGAAACTGTTACCACTCGATTCAGAACATTGCATTTCATATGTTCAAACATCAATTTTATAGTGGAATCGAAGTTTTTAACATTGTTTCACTTCGTATATACGATTTTTCGCTCACATACGCGTATCGACGAAAAATGAAGAATTGAAATCTCGTCAGATTTCGATGATTTTATATACTATCTACGCAGAATGAAGAATATAAGAAGATTATAACGATTCTACTATGTGTAAGTACGCGTTATAAAATGAAATTTGTCGAAAAATTTAATCGACATATGCGAATTTCGGTATATGAGAAGATAAAATCGGGAAATCTTTCTAAATACATGAGCCACAGATTGAAAAATGTTACCAATCAGAACATTGCAATTCAAAACATTGCATTTCATAAGATCAAACATCAATTTTATAGTGGACTCGAAGTTTTCAACATTGTTCCATTTCGTATGTACGATTTTTCGCTCACATACGCGTATCGACGAAAAATGAAAAATTGAAATCTCGTCCGATTTCAATGATTTTACATTCTATCCACGCAGAATGAAAAATATGAAAAGAATATAACGTTGTTACTATGTGTAAATACGCGTTATAACATGAAATTTGACGAAAAATGTAATCGACGTATGCGAATTTCGGCATATGAGAATATATAATCGTGAAATATTTCTAAATACTTGTTCCACATATTGAAAAATGTTACCAGTCGATTCAGAACATTGCATTTCATAAGATCAAACATCAATTTTATAGTGGAATCGAAGTTTTTAACATTGTTTCATTTCGTATATACGATTTTTCGCTCATATACGCGTATCGACGAAAAATGAAAAATTGAAATCTCGTCCGATTTCAATGATTTTATATTCTATCGACGCAGAATGAAGAATATAACAAGAACATAACGTTTTTACTATCTGTAAATTCTCGTTATAACATGATATTTATCGAAAAATATATTCGACATATGCTAATTTCGGTATATGAGAAGAAAAAATCGTGAAATCTTTCTAAATACATGTGCCACAGGTTGAAAAATGTTACCAATCAATTCAGAACATTGCATTTCATAAGACCAAACATCAATTTTATGGTGGAATCGAAGTTTTTAACATTGTTTCATTTCGTATGTACGATTTTTCGCTCATATACGCGAATCGACGAAAAATGAAAAATTGAAATCTCGTCCGATTTCAATGATTTTATATTCTATCGACGCAGAATGAAGAATATAAGAAGAATATAACGTTTTTATTATGTGAAAATAAGCGTTATAACTTGAAATTTGTCGAAAAATGTAATCGTCATATGCGAATTTCGGAATAATAGAAGATAAAATCATCGAATCTTTCTAAATACTTGTTTCACAGATTGAAAAATGTTACCAATCAATTCAGAACATTGCATTTCAGAAGATCAAACATCAATTTTATAGTGGAATCGAAGTTTTCAACATTGTTCCATTTCGTATGTACGATTTTTCGCTCATATACGCGTATCGACGAAAAATGAAAAATTGAAATCTCGTCCGATTTCAGTGATTATATATTCTATCGACGCAGAATGAAGAATATAACAAGAATATAACGTTTGTAACATGTGTAAATACGCGTTATAACAAGAAATTTGTCGAAAAATATAATCGTCATATGCGAATTTCGGTATATGAGATGATAAAATCATCGAATCTTTCTAAATACTTTTGCAACAGATTGAAAAATGTTACCAATCAATTCAGAACATTACATTTCATAAGATCAAACATCAATTTTATAGTGGAATCGAAGTTTTCAACATTGTTCCATTTCGTATGTACGATTTTTCGCTCATATACGCGTATCGACAAAAAATGAAAAATTGATATCTCGTCCGATTTCAATGATTTTATATTCTATCGACGCAGAATGAAGAATATAACAAGAATAGAACGTTTTTACTATGTGTAAATACGCGTTATAATATGAAGTTTGTCGAAAAATCTAATCGTCGTGTGCGAATTTCGGTAAATGTGAAGATAAAATCGTGAAATATTTCTAAATACTTGTTCCACATATTGAAAAATGTTACCAATCGATTCAGAACATTGCATTTCATAAGATCAAACATCAATTTTATAGTGGAATCGAAGTTTTTAACATTGTTTCATTTCGTATGTACGATTTTTCGCTCATATACGCGTATCGACGAAAAATGAAATATTGAAATCTCGTCCGATTTCAGTGATTATATATTCCATCGACGCAGAATGAAGAATATAACAAGAATATAACGTTTGTAACATGTGTAAATATGCGTTATAACAAGAAATTTGTCGAAAAATATATTCGACATATGCTTATTTCGGTATATGAGAAGAAAAAATCGTGAAATCTTTCTAAATACATGTGCCACAGATTGAAAAATGTTACCAATCAATTCAGAACATTGCATTTCATAAGACCAAACATCAATTTTATGGTGGAATCGAAGTTTTTAACATTGTTTCATTTCGTATGTACGATTTTTCGCTCATATACGCGAATCGACGAAAAATGAAAAATTGAAATCTCGTCCGATTTCAATGATTTTATATTCTATCGACGCAGAATGAAGAATATAAGAAGAATATAACGTTTTTACTATGTGAAAATAAGCGTTATAACTTGAAATTTGTCGAAAAATGTAATCGTCATATGCGAATTTCGGAATAATAGAAGATAAAATCATCGAATCTTTCTAAATACTTGTTTCACAGATTGAAAAATGTTACCAATCAATTCAGAACATTGCATTTCAGAAGATCAAACATCAATATTATAGTGGAATCGAAGTTTTCAACATTGTTCCATTTCGTATGTACGATTTTTCGCTCATATACGCGTATCGACAAAAAATGAAAAATTGATATCTCGTCCGATTTCAATGATTTTATATTCTATCGACGCAGAATGAAGAATATAACAAGAATAGAACGTTTTTACTATGTGTAAATACGCGTTATAATATGAAGTTTGTCGAAAAATCTAATCGTCGTATGCGAATTTCGGTGTATGTGAAGATAAAATCGTGAAATATTTCTAAATACTTGTTCCACATATTGAAAAATGTTACCAATCGATTCAGAACATTGCATTTTATAAGATGAAACATCAATTTTATAGTGGAATCGAAGTTTTTAACATTGTCTCATTTCGTATGTACGATTTTTCGCTCATATACGCGTATCGACGAAAAATGAAAAATTGAAATCTCGTCCGATTTCAGTGATTATATATTCTATCGACGCAGAATGAAGAATATAACAAGAATATAACGTTTGTAACATGTGTAAATACGCGTTATAACAAGAAATTTGTCGAAAAATGTAATCGTCATATGCGAATTTCGGTATATGAGATGATAAAATCATAGAATCTTTCTAAATACTTTTGCAACAGATTGAAAAATGTTACCAATCAATTCAGAACATTACATTTCATAAGATCAAACATCAATTTTATAGTGGAATCGAAGTTTTCAATATTGTTCCATTTTGTATGTACGATTTTTCGCTCATATACGCGTATCGTCAAAAAATGAAAAATTGAAATCTCGTCCGATTTCAATGATTTTATATTCTATCGACGCAGAATGAAGAATATAACAAGAATATAACGTTTTTACTATGTGTAAATACGCGTTATAACATGAAGTTTGTTGAAAAATGTAATCGTCGTATGCGAATTTCGGTATATGTGAAGATAAAATCGTGAAATATTTCTAAATACTTGTTCCACATATTGAAAAATGTTTCCAATCGATTCAGAACATTGCATTTCATAAGATCAAACATCAATTTTATAGTGGAATCGAAGTTTTTAACATCTTTCCATTTCGTATATTCGATTTTTTGCTCATATACACGTATCGACGAAAAATGAAAAATTGAAATCTCGTCTGATATCAATGAGTTTACATTCTATCGACGCAGAATGAAGAATATAACAAGGACATAACGTTTTTACTATATGTAAATACACGTTATAACATGAAATTTGTCGAAAAATATATTCGACATATGCGATTTTCGGTACATGAGAAAATAGAATTTTGAAATCTTTCTAAATACTTGTGCCACGGATTGAAAAATGTTACCAATCGATTCAGAACATTGCATTTCATAAGATCAAACATCAATTTTATAGTGGAATCGAAGTTTTTAACATTGTTTCACTTCGTATATACGATTTTTCGCTCATATACGCGTATCTACGAAAAATGAAAAATTGAAATCTCGTCCGATTTTAATTATTTTAGATCCTATCGACGCAGAATGAATAATATAACAAGAATATAACGTTTTTACTATGTGTAAATACGCGTTATAACATGAAATTGGTCGAAAAATCTAATCGACATATGCGAATTTCGGTATATGAGAAGATAAAATCGTGAAATCTTTCTAAATACTTGTGCCACAGTTTGAAAAATGTTACCCGTCGATTCATAACATTGCATTTCATAAGATCAAACATCAATTTTATAGTGGAATCGAAGTTTTTAACATCTTTCCATTTCGTATATTCTATTTTTTGCTCATATACACGTATCGACGAAAAATGAAAAATTGAAATCTCGTCTGATATCAATGAGTTTACATTCTATCGACGCAGAATGAAGAATATAACAAGAATATAGCGTTTTTACTATGTGTAAATTCGCGTTATAACATGAAATTTGTCGAAAAATGTAATCGACATATGCGAATTTCGGTATATGAGAAGATAAAATCGTGAAATCTTTCTAAATACTTGTGCCACAGTTTGAAAAATGTTACCAATCGATTCAGAACATTGCATTTCATAAGATCAAACAACAATTTTATAGTGGAATCGGAGATTTTAACATTATTTCACTTCGTATATAAGATTTTTCACTCATATACGCGTATCGACGAGAATGAAAAATTGAAATCTCGTCCGATTTCAATGATTTTATATTCTATCGACGCAGAATGAAGAATATAACAAGAATATACCGTTTCTACCATGTGTAAATACGCGTTATAACATGAAATTTGTCGAAAATGTAATCGATGTATGCGAATTTCGGTATATGAGAAGATAAAATCGGGAAATCTTCCAAAATACTTGTGCCACAGGTTGAAATATATTACCAATCGATTCAGAACATTGCATTTCATAAGATCAAACATCAATTTTATAGTGGAATCGTGGTTTTTAACATTGTTTCATTTCGTATGTACGATTTTTCGCTCATATACGCGTATCGACGAAAAATGAAAAATTGAAATCTCGTCCGATTTAAATTATTTTATATTCTATCGAAGCAGAATGGAGAATATAACAAGAACATAACGTTTTTACTATGTGTAAATACTCGTTATAACATGAAATTTATCGAAAAATATATTTGACATATGCTAATTTCGGTATATGAGTAGATAAAATCGGGAAATCTTTCTAAATACTTGTGCCACATGTTGAAAAATGTTACCAATCGATTCAGAACATTGCATTTCATAAGATCAAACATCAATTTTATAGTGGAATCGAAGTTTTTAACATTGTTTCACTTCGTATATACGATTTTTCGCTCATATACGCGTATCGACGAAAAATGAAAAATTGAAATCTCGTCCGATTTAAATTATTTTATATTCTATCGAAGCAGAATGGAGAATATAACAAGAACAAAACGTTTTTACTATGTGTAAATACTCGTTATTACATGAAATTTATCGAAAAATATATTTGACATATGCTAATTTAGGTATATGAGAAGATAAAATCGGGAAATCTTTCTAAATACTTGTGCCACAGGTTGAAAACTGTTACCACTCGATTCAGAACATTGCATTTCATATGATCAAACATCAATTTTATAGTGGAATCGAAGTTTTTAACATTGTTTCACTTCGTATATACGATTTTTCGCTCATATACGCGTATCGACGAAAAATGAAGAATTGAAATCTCGTCAGATTTCGATGATTTTATATACTATCTACGCAGAATGAAGAATATAAGAAGAATATAACGATTCTACTATGTGTAAATACGCGTTATAACATGAAATTGGTCGAAAAATGTAACGACATATGCGAATTTCGGTATATGAAAGATAAAATCGTGAAATCTTTCTAAATACTTGTGCCACATTTTGAAAAATGTTACCAGTCGATTTATAATATTGCATTTCATAAGATCAAACATCAATTTTATAGTGGAATCGAAGTTTTTAACATTTTTCCATTTCGTATATACAATTTTTTGCTCATATACACGTATCGACGAAAAATGAAAAATTGAAATCTCGTCTGATATCAATGAATTTATATTCTATCGACGCAGAATAAAGAATATGACAAGAATATAACGTTTCTACTATGTGTAAATACGCGTTATAACATGAAATTTGTCGAAAATGTGATCGATGTATGCGAATTTCGGTATATGAGAAGATTAAATCGGGAAATCTTCCAAAATACTTGTGCCACAGGTTGAAAAATATTACCAATCGATTCAGAACATAGCATTTCATCAGATCAAACATCAATTTTATAGTGGAATCGTGGTTTTTAACATTGTTTCATTTCGTATGTACGATTTTTCGCTCATATACGCGTATCGACGAAAAATGAAAAATTGAAATCTCGTACGATTTAAATTATTTTATATTCTATCGAAGCAGAATGGAGAATATAACAAGAACATAACGTTTTTACTATGTGTAAATACTCTTTATAACATGAAATTTATCGAAAAATATATTTGACATATGCTATTTTCGGTATATGAGTAGATAAAATCGGGAAATCTTTCTAAATACTTGTGCCACATGTTGAAAAATGTTACCAATCGATTCAGAACATTGCATTTCATAAGATCAATCATCAATTTTATAATGGAATCGAAGTTTTTAACATTGTTTCACTTCGTATATACGATTTTTCGCTCATATACGCGTATCGCCGAAAAATGAAAAATTGAAATCTCGTCCGATTTCAATGATTTTATATTCTACCGACGCAGAATGAAGAATATAACAAGAATATAACGTTTTTAGTTTGTGTAAATACGCACTATAATAAGAAATTTGTCGAAAAATCTAATAGACATATGCGAATTTCGGTACATGAGAAGATAAAATCATGAAATCTTTCTAAATACTTGTGCCACAGATTGAAAAATGTTACCAATCGATTCAGAACAATGCATTTCATATGATCAAACATCAATTTTATAGTGGAATCGAAGTTTTTAACATTGTTTCATTTCTTATATACGATTCTTCGCTCACATACGCGTATCGAGGAAAAATGAAACATTGAAATCTCGTCCGATTTCAGTGATTGTATATTCTATCGACGCAGAATGAAGAATATAACAAGAACATAACGTCTTTACTATGTGTAAATACGCGTTATAACATGAAATTTGTCGAGAAATGTAATCGACGTATGCGAATTTCGGTATATGAGAAGATAAAATCGTGAAAGCTTTCTAAATACTTGTGCCACAGATTGAAAAATGTTACCAATCGATTCAGAACATTGCATTTCATAAGTTCAAACATCAATTTTATAGTGGAATCGAAGTTTTTAACATTGCTTCATTTCGAATATACGATTTTTCGCTCATATACGCGTATCGAAGAAAATTGAAAAATTGAAATCTCCTCCGATTTAATTGATTTAACATTCTATCGATGTAGAATGGAGAATATAACAAGAATAAAACATTTTTACTATGTGTAAATACGCGTTATAACATGTAATTTGTCGAAAAATGTAATCGACAAATGCGAATTTCGGTATATGGGAAGATAAAATCATGAAATTTTTATAAATACTTGTGCCACAGATTGAAAAATGTTACCAATCGATTCAGAACATTGCATTTCATAAGTTCAAATATCAATTTTATAGTGGAATTGAAGTTTTTAACATTGTTTCATTTCGTTTATACGATTTTTCGATCATATACGCGTATCGACGGAAAATGAAAAGTGAAATCTCGTCCGATTTCAATGATGTTATATTCTATCGACGCAGAAAGTAGAATATAAAAAGAATATAACGTTTTTACTATGTGTAAATAAGCGTTATAACATGAAATTTGTCGAAAAATCTAATCGACATATGCGAATTTCGGTACATGAGAAGATAAAATCATGAAATCTTTCTAAATACTTGTGCCACAGATTGAAAAATGTTACCAAGCGATTCAGAACATTGCATTTCATAAGATCAAACATCAATTTTATAGTGGAATCGAAGTTTTTAACATTGTTTCTTTTCGTATATAAAATTTTTCGATCATATACGCGTATCGACGAAAAATGGAAAAATGAAATCTCGTCCGCTTTCAATGATTTTATATTCAATCGACGCAGAATGAAGAATATGACAAGAGCATAACGTCTTTACTATGTGTACGTACGCGTTATAACACGAAATTTGTCTAAAAATGTAATCGTCGTTTGCGAATTTCGGAATATGAGAAGATAAATCGTGAAATCTTTCTAAATGCTTGTGCCACAGATTAAAAAATGTTACCAATCGATTCAGAACATTGCATTTCATAAGATCAAACATCAATTTTATAGTGGAATCGAAGTTTTTGACATTGTTTCACTTCGAATGTACGATTTCTCGCTCATATACGCGTATCGACCGAAAATGAAAAATTGAAATCTCCTCCGATTTCAATGATTTTACATTCTATCGACGCAGAATGAAGAATATAACAAGAATATAACGTTTTTACTATGTGTAAATACGCGACATAATATGAAATTTGTCGAAAAATGTAATCGTCGTCTGCGAATTTCAGTATATGAGAAGATAAAATCGTGAAATCTTTCTATATACTTGTCCCACAGATAGAGAAATGTTACCAATCGATTCAGAAAATTGCATTTCATAAGACCAAACATCAATTTTTTGTGGAATCGAAGTTTTTAACATTGTTTCATTTCGTATATACGATTTTTCGCTGACATACGCGTATCGACGGAAAATGAAAAATTGAAATCTCGTCCGATTTCAATGATTTTATATTCTATCGACGCAGAATGAAGAATATAACAAGAATATAACGTTTTTGCTATGTGTAAATACGCCTTATAACATGAAATTTGTCGAAAAATGTAATCGGCGTATGCGAAGTTCGGTATATGAGAAGATAAAATCGTGAAATCTTTCTAAATACTTGTGCCAAAGATTGATGAATGTTACCAATCGATTCAGAACATTGCATTTCATAAGATCAAACATCAGTTTTATAGTGGAATCGAAGTGTTTAACATTGTTTCATTTCGAATGTACGATTTCTCGCTCATATACGCGTATCGACGAAAAATGAAAAAATGAAATCTCCACCGATTTCAATGATTTAACATTCAATCGACGCAGAATGAAGAATATAGCAAGAATATAACGTTTTTACTATGTGTAAATACGCGTTATAACATGAAATTTGTCGAAAAATGTAATCGTCGTATGCGAATTTCTGTACATGAGAAGATAAACTCGTGAAATCTTTCTAAATACTTGTGCCACGGATTGAAAAATGTTACCAATCGATTCAGAACATTGCGTTTCATAAGATCAAACATCAATTTTATAGTGGAATCGAAGTTTTTAACATTGTTTCATTTCGTATATACGATTTTTCGCTCATAAACGCGTATCGACAAAAAATGAAAAATTGAAATCTCGTCCGATTTCAATGATTTCATATTCTATCGACGCAGAATGAAGAATATAACAAGAACTTAACGTTTTTACTATGTGTAAATACGCGTTATAACATGAAATTTGTTGAGAAATGTAATCGACACATTCGAATTTCAGTATATGAGAAGATAAAATCATCGAATCTTTCTAAATACTTGTTCCACAGATTGAAAAATGTTACCAATCGATTCAGAACATTGCATTTCATAAGATCAAACATCAATTTTATAGTGGAATCGAAGTGTTTAACATTGTTTCATTTCGTATATAAGATTTTTCGCTCATAAACGTGTATCGACGAAATATAAAAATTGAAATCTGGTCCGATTTCAATGATTTCATATTCTATCGACGTAGAATGAAGAATATAACAAGAATATAACGTTTTTACTATTTGTAAATACGCACTATAATAAGAAATTTGTCGAAAAATGTAATCGTCATATGCGAATTTCGGTATATGAGAAGATAAAATCATGAAATCTTTCTAAATACTTGTGCAACAGATTGAAAAATGATACCAATCGATTCAGAACATTGCATTTCATAAGATCAAACATCAATTTTATAGTGGAATCGAAGTTTTTAACATTGTTTCATTTCTTATATACGATTTTTCGCTCATAAACGTAAATCGACGAAAAATGAAAAATTGAAATCTCGTCCGATTTCAATGATTTCATATTCTATCGACGCAGAATGAAGAATATAACTAGAATATAACGTTTTTACTATGTATAAATACGGGCTATAACATGAAATTTGTAGAAAAATATATTTGACATATGCTTATTTCGGTATATGAGAAGATAAAATCATCGAATCTTTCTAAATACTTGTTCCACAGATTGAAAAATGTTACCAATCGATTCAGTACATTGCATTTCATAAGATCAAACATCAATTTTATAGTGGAATCGAAGTTTTTAACATTGTTTCATTTCGTATATACGATTTTTCGCTCATATACGCGTATCGACGAAAAATGAAAAATTGAAATCTCGTCCGATTTAAATTATTTAATATTATATCGAAGCAGAATGAAGAATATAACAAGAACATAACGTTTTTACTATGTGTAAATACTCGTTATAAAATGAAATTTATCGAAAAATATATTTGACATATGCTAATTTCGGTATATGAGAAGATAAAATTGTGTAATCATTCTAAATACTTCTGCCACAGATTGAAAAATATGACCAATCGATTCAGAACATTGCATTTCATAAGATCAAACATCAATTTTATAGTGGAAAAGAAGTTTTCAACATTTTTCCATTTCGTATGTACGATTTTTCGCTCATATACGCGTATCGACAAAAAATGAAAAATTGAAATCTCGTCCGATTTCAATGATTTCATATTCTATCGACGCAGAATGAAGAATATAACTAGAATATAACGTTTTTACTATGTGTAAATAGGCGTTATAACATGAAATTTGTCGTAAAATGTAATCGACATATCCGAATTTCGGTACATCAGAAGATAAAATCATGAAATCTTTCTAAATACATGTGCCACAGGTTGAAAAATGTTACCAATCGATTCAGAACATTGCATTTCATAATATCAAACATCAATTTTATAGTTGAATCGAAGTCTTTAACATTGTTTCATTTCGTATATACGATTTTTCGCTCAAAAACGCGTATCGACGAAAAATGAAAAATTGAAATCTCCTCCGATTTAATTGATTTAACATTCTATCGATGTAGAATGGAGAATATAACAAGAATATAACATTTTTACTATGTGCAAATACGCGTTATAACATGTAATTTGTCGAAAAATGTAATCGACAAATGCGAATTTCGGTATATGAGAAGATAAAATCATGAAATTTTTATAAATACTTGTGCCATAGATTGAAAAATGTTACCAATCGATTCAGAACATTGCATTTCATAAGTTCAAATATCAATTTTATAGTGGAATTGAAGTTTTTAACATTGTTTTATTTCGTTTATACGATTTTTCGATCATATACGCGTATCGACGAAAAATGAAAAATTGAAATCTCGTCCGATTTCAATGATTTTATATTCTATCGACGCAGAATGAAGAATATAACAAGAATATAACGTTTTTACTATGTGTAAATAAGCGTTATAACATGAAATTTGTCGAAAAATCTAATCGACATATGCGAATTTCGGTATATGAGAAGATAAAATCATGAAATCTTTCTAAATACTTGTGCCACAGATTGAAAAATGTTACCAATCGATTCAGAACATTGCATTTCATAAGATCAAACATCAATTTTATAGTGGAATCGAAGTTTTTAACATTGTTTCATTTCGTATATACGATTTTTCGCTCATATACGCGTATCGACGAAAAATGAAAAATTGAAATCTCGTCCGATTTCAATGATTTTACATTCTATCGACGCAGAATGAAGAATATAACAAGAATATAACGTTTTTACTATGTGTAAATACGCGTTATAACATGAAATTTGTCGAAAAATGTAATCGACGTATGCGAATTTCGGTATATGAGAAGATAAAATCGTCAAATCTTTCTAAATACTTGTGCCACAGATTGAAAAATGTTACCAATCGATTCAGAACATTGCATTTCATAAGATCAAACATCAATTTTATAGTGGAATCGAAGTTTTTAACATTGTTTCATTTCGTATATACGATTTTTCGCTCATATACGCGTATCGACGAAAAATGAAAAATTGAAATCTCGTCCGATTTCAATGATTTTACATTCTATCGACGCAGAATGAAGAATATAACAAGAATATAACGTTTTTACTATTTGTAAATACGCGTTATAACATGAAATTTGTCGAAAAATGTAATCGACGTATGCGAATTTCGGTATATGAGAAGATAAAATCGTGAAATCTTTCTAAATACTTGTGCCACAGATTGAAAAATGTTACCAATCGATTCAGAACATTGCATTTCATAAGATCAAACATCAATTTTATAGTGGAATCGAAGTTTTTAACATTGTTTCATTTCGTATATACGATTTTTCGCTCATATACGCGTATCGACGAAAAATGAAAAATTGAAATCTCGTCCGATTTCAATGATTTTACATTCTATCGACGCAGAATGAAGAATATAACAAGAATATAACGTTTTTACTATGTGTAAATACGCGTTATAACATGAAATTTGTCGAAAAATGTAATCGACGTATGCGAATTTCGGTATATGAGAAGATAAAATCGTCAAATCTTTCTAAATACTTGTGCCACAGATTGAAAAATGTTACCAATCGATTCAGAACATTGCATTTCATAAGATCAAACATCAATTTTATAGTGGAATCGAAGTTTTTAACATTGTTTCATTTCGTATATACGATTTTTCGCTCATATACGCGTATCGACGAAAAATGAAAAATTGAAATCTCGTCCGATTTCAATGATTTTACATTCTATCGACGCAGAATGAAGAATATAACAAGAATATAACGTTTTTACTATGTGTAAATACGCGTTATAACATGAAATTTGTCGAAAAATGTAATCGACGTATGCGAATTTCGGTATATGAGAAGATAAAATCGTGAAATCTTTCTAAATACTTGTGCCACAGATTGAAAAATGTTACCAATCGATTCAGAACATTGCATTTCATAAGATCAAACATCAATTTTATAGTGGAATCGAAGTTTTTAACATTGTTTCATTTCGTATATACGATTTTTCGCTCATATACGCGTATCGACGAAAAATGAAAAATTGAAATCTCGTCCGATTTCAATGATTTTACATTCTATCGACGCAGAATGAAGAATATAACAAGAATATAACGTTTTTACTATGTGTAAATACGCGTTATAACATGAAATTTGTCGAAAAATGTAATCGACGTATGCGAATTTCGGTATATGAGAAGATAAAATCGTGAAATCTTTCTAAATACTTGTGCCACAGATTGAAAAATGTTACCAATCGATTCAGAACATTGCATTTCATAAGATCAAACATCAATTTTATAGTGGAATCGAAGTTTTTAACATTGTTTCATTACGTATATACGATTTTTCGCTCATATACGCGTATCGACGAAAAATGAAAAATTGAAATCTCGTCCGATTTCAATGATTTTACATTCTATCGACGCAGAATGAAGAATATAACAAGAATATAACGTTTTTACTATGTGTAAATACGCGTTATAACATGAAATTTGTCGAAAAATGTAATCGACGTATGCGAATTTCGGTATATGAGAAGATAAAATCGTGAAATCTTTCTAAATACTTGTGCCACAGATTGAAAAATGTTACCAATCGATTCAGAACATTGCATTTCATAAGATCAAACATCAATTTTATAGTGGAATCGAAGTTTTTAACATTGTTTCATTTCGTATATACGATTTTTCGCTCATATACGCGTATCGACGAAAAATGAAAAATTGAAATCTCGTCCGATTTCAATGATTTTACATTCTATCGACGCAGAATGAAGAATATAACAAGAATATAACGTTTTTACTATGTGTAAATACGCGTTATAACATGAAATTTGTCGAAAAATGTAATCGACGTATGCGAATTTCGGTATATGAGAAGATAAAATCGTGAAATCTATCTAAATACTTGTGCCACAGATTGAAAAATGTTACCAATCGATTCAGAACATTGCATTTCATAAGATCAAACATCAATTTTATAGTGGAATCGAAGTTTTTAACATTGTTTCATTTCGTATATACGATTTTTCGCTCATATACGCGTATCGACGAAAAATGAAAAATTGAAATCTCGTCCGATTTCAATGATTTTACATTCTATCGACGCAGAATGAAGAATATAACAAGAATATAACGTTTTTACTATGTGTAAATACGCGTTATAACATGAAATTTGTCGAAAAATGTAATCGACGTATGCGAATTTCGGTATATGAGAAGATAAAATCGTCAAATCTATCTAAATACTTGTGCCACAGATTGAAAAATGTTACCAATCGATTCAGAACATTGCATTTCATAAGATCAAACATCAATTTTATAGTGGAATCGAAGTTTTTAACATTGTTTCATTTCGTATATACGATTTTTCGCTCATATACGCGTATCGACGAAAAATGAAAAATTGAAATCTCGTCCGATTTCAATGATTTTACATTCTATCGACGCAGAATGAAGAATATAACAAGAATATAACGTTTTTACTATGTGTAAATACGCGTTATAACATGAAATTTGTCGAAAAATGTAATCGACGTATGCGAATTTCGGTATATGAGAAGATAAAATCGTGAAATCTTTCTAAATACTTGTGCCACAGATTGAAAAATGTTACCAATCGATTCAGAACATTGCATTTCATAAGATCAAACATCAATTTTATAGTGGAATCGAAGTTTTTAACATTGTTTCATTTCGTATATACGATTTTTCGCTCATATACGCGTATCGACGAAAAATGAAAAATTGAAATCTCGTCCGATTTCAATGATTTTACATTCTATCGACGCAGAATGAAGAATATAACAAGAATATAACGTTTTTACTATGTGTAAATACGCGTTATAACATGAAATTTGTCGAAAAATGTAATCGACGTATGCGAATTTCGGTATATGAGAAGATAAAATCGTCAAATCTTTCTAAATACTTGTGCCACAGATTGAAAAATGTTACCAATCGATTCAGAACATTGCATTTCATAAGATCAAACATCAATTTTATAGTGGAATCGAAGTTTTTAACATTGTTTCATTTCGTATATACGATTTTTCGCTCATATACGCGTATCGACGAAAAATGAAAAATTGAAATCTCGTCCGATTTCAATGATTTTACATTCTATCGACGCAGAATGAAGAATATAACAAGAATATAACGTTTTTACTATGTGTAAATACGCGTTATAACATGAAATTTGTCGAAAAATGTAATCGACGTATGCGAATTTCGGTATATGAGAAGATAAAATCGTCAAATCTTTCTAAATACTTGTGCCACAGATTGAAAAATGTTACCAATCGATTCAGAACATTGCATTTCATAAGATCAAACATCAATTTTATAGTGGAATCGAAGTTTTTAACATTGTTTCATTTCGTATATACGATTTTTCGCTCATATACGCGTATCGACGAAAAATGAAAAATTGAAATCTCGTCCGATTTCAATGATTTTACATTCTATCGACGCAGAATGAAGAATATAACAAGAATATAACGTTTTTACTATGTGTAAATACGCGTTATAACATGAAATTTGTCGAAAAATGTAATCGACGTATGCGAATTTCGGTATATGAGAAGATAAAATCGTGAAATCTTTCTAAATACTTGTGCCACAGATTGAAAAATGTTACCAATCGATTCAGAACATTGCATTTCATAAGATCAAACATCAATTTTATAGTGGAATCGAAGTTTTTAACATTGTTTCATTTCGTATATACGATTTTTCGCTCATATACGCGTATCGACGAAAAATGAAAAATTGAAATCTCGTCCGATTTCAATGATTTTACATTCTATCGACGCAGAATGAAGAATATAACAAGAATATAACGTTTTTACTATGTGTAAATACGCGTTATAACATGAAATTTGTCGAAAAATGTAATCGACGTATGCGAATTTCGGTATATGAGAAGATAAAATCGTGAAATCTTTCTAAATACTTGTGCCACAGATTGAAAAATGTTACCAATCGATTCAGAACATTGCATTTCATAAGATCAAACATCAATTTTATAGTGGAATCGAAGTTTTTAACATTGTTTCATTTCGTATATACGATTTTTCGCTCATATACGCGTATCGACGAAAAATGAAAAATTGAAATCTCGTCCGATTTCAATGATTTTACATTCTATCGACGCAGAATGAAGAATATAACAAGAATATAACGTTTTTACTATGTGTAAATACGCGTTATAACATGAAATTTGTCGAAAAATGTAATCGACGTATGCGAATTTCGGTATATGAGAAGATAAAATCGTCAAATCTATCTAAATACTTGTGCCACAGATTGAAAAATGTTACCAATCGATTCAGAACATTGCATTTCATAAGATCAAACATCAATTTTATAGTGGAATCGAAGTTTTTAACATTGTTTCATTTCGTATATACGATTTTTCGCTCATATACGCGTATCGACGAAAAATGAAAAATTGAAATCTCGTCCGATTTCAATGATTTTACATTCTATCGACGCAGAATGAAGAATATAACAAGAATATAACGTTTTTACTATGTGTAAATACGCGTTATAACATGAAATTTGTCGAAAAATGTAATCGACGTATGCGAATTTCGGTATATGAGAAGATAAAATCGTCAAATCTATCTAAATACTTGTGCCACAGATTGAAAAATGTTACCAATCGATTCAGAACATTGCATTTCATAAGATCAAACATCAATTTTATAGTGGAATCGAAGTTTTTAACATTGTTTCATTTCGTATATACGATTTTTCGCTCATATACGCGTATCGACGAAAAATGAAAAATTGAAATCTCGTCCGATTTCAATGATTTTACATTCTATCGACGCAGAATGAAGAATATAACAAGAATATAACGTTTTTACTATGTGTAAATACGCGTTATAACATGAAATTTGTCGAAAAATGTAATCGACGTATGCGAATTTCGGTATATGAGAAGATAAAATCGTGAAATCTTTCTAAATACTTGTGCCACAGATTGAAAAATGTTACCAATCGATTCAGAACATTGCATTTCATAAGATCAAACATCAATTTTATAGTGGAATCGAAGTTTTTAACATTGTTTCATTTCGTATATACGATTTTTCGCTCATATACGCGTATCGACGAAAAATGAAAAATTGAAATCTCGTCCGATTTCAATGATTTTACATTCTATCGACGCAGAATGAAGAATATAACAAGAATATAACGTTTTTACTATGTGTAAATACGCGTTATAACATGAAATTTGTCGAAAAATGTAATCGACGTATGCGAATTTCGGTATATGAGAAGATAAAATCGTCAAATCTTTCTAAATACTTGTGCCACAGATTGAAAAATGTTACCAATCGATTCAGAACATTGCATTTCATAAGATCAAACATCAATTTTATAGTGGAATCGAAGTTTTTAACATTGTTTCATTTCGTATATACGATTTTTCGCTCATATACGCGTATCGACGAAAAATGAAAAATTGAAATCTCGTCCGATTTCAATGATTTTACATTCTATCGACGCAGAATGAAGAATATAACAAGAATATAACGTTTTTACTATGTGTAAATACGCGTTATAACATGAAATTTGTCGAAAAATGTAATCGACGTATGCGAATTTCGGTATATGAGAAGATAAAATCGTGAAATCTATCTAAATACTTGTGCCACAGATTGAAAAATGTTACCAATCGATTCAGAACATTGCATTTCATAAGATCAAACATCAATTTTATAGTGGAATCGAAGTTTTTAACATTGTTTCATTTCGTATATACGATTTTTCGCTCATATACGCGTATCGACGAAAAATGAAAAATTGAAATCTCGTCCGATTTCAATGATTTTACATTCTATCGACGCAGAATGAAGAATATAACAAGAATATAACGTTTTTACTATGTGTAAATACGCGTTATAACATGAAATTTGTCGAAAAATGTAATCGACGTATGCGAATTTCGGTATATGAGAAGATAAAATCGTGAAATCTATCTAAATACTTGTGCCACAGATTGAAAAATGTTACCAATCGATTCAGAACATTGCATTTCATAAGATCAAACATCAATTTTATAGTGGAATCGAAGTTTTTAACATTGTTTCATTTCGTATATACGATTTTTCGCTCATATACGCGTATCGACGAAAAATGAAAAATTGAAATCTCGTCCGATTTCAATGATTTTACATTCTATCGACGCAGAATGAAGAATATAACAAGAATATAACGTTTTTACTATGTGTAAATACGCGTTATAACATGAAATTTGTCGAAAAATGTAATCGACGTATGCGAATTTCGGTATATGAGAAGATAAAATCGTCAAATCTATCTAAATACTTGTGCCACAGATTGAAAAATGTTACCAATCGATTCAGAACATTGCATTTCATAAGATCAAACATCAATTTTATAGTGGAATCGAAGTTTTTAACATTGTTTCATTTCGTATATACGATTTTTCGCTCATATACGCGTATCGACGAAAAATGAAAAATTGAAATCTCGTCCGATTTCAATGATTTTACATTCTATCGACGCAGAATGAAGAATATAACAAGAATATAACGTTTTTACTATGTGTAAATACGCGTTATAACATGAAATTTGTCGAAAAATGTAATCGACGTATGCGAATTTCGGTATATGAGAAGATAAAATCGTGAAATCTTTCTAAATACTTGTGCCACAGATTGAAAAATGTTACCAATCGATTCAGAACATTGCATTTCATAAGATCAAACATCAATTTTATAGTGGAATCGAAGTTTTTAACATTGTTTCATTTCGTATATACGATTTTTCGCTCATATACGCGTATCGACGAAAAATGAAAAATTGAAATCTCGTCCGATTTCAATGATTTTACATTCTATCGACGCAGAATGAAGAATATAACAAGAATATAACGTTTTTACTATGTGTAAATACGCGTTATAACATGAAATTTGTCGAAAAATGTAATCGACGTATGCGAATTTCGGTATATGAGAAGATAAAATCGTCAAATCTATCTAAATACTTGTGCCACAGATTGAAAAATGTTACCAATCGATTCAGAACATTGCATTTCATAAGATCAAACATCAATTTTATAGTGGAATCGAAGTTTTTAACATTGTTTCATTTCGTATATACGATTTTTCGCTCATATACGCGTATCGACGAAAAATGAAAAATTGAAATCTCGTCCGATTTCAATGATTTTACATTCTATCGACGCAGAATGAAGAATATAACAAGAATATAACGTTTTTACTATGTGTAAATACGCGTTATAACATGAAATTTGTCGAAAAATGTAATCGACGTATGCGAATTTCGGTATATGAGAAGATAAAATCGTCAAATCTTTCTAAATACTTGTGCCACAGATTGAAAAATGTTACCAATCGATTCAGAACATTGCATTTCATAAGATCAAACATCAATTTTATAGTGGAATCGAAGTTTTTAACATTGTTTCATTTCGTATATACGATTTTTCGCTCATATACGCGTATCGACGAAAAATGAAAAATTGAAATCTCGTCCGATTTCAATGATTTTACATTCTATCGACGCAGAATGAAGAATATAACAAGAATATAACGTTTTTACTATGTGTAAATACGCGTTATAACATGAAATTTGTCGAAAAATGTAATCGACGTATGCGAATTTCGGTATATGAGAAGATAAAATCGTCAAATCTTTCTAAATACTTGTGCCACAGATTGAAAAATGTTACCAATCGATTCAGAACATTGCATTTCATAAGATCAAACATCAATTTTATAGTGGAATCGAAGTTTTTAACATTGTTTCATTTCGTATATACGATTTTTCGCTCATATACGCGTATCGACGAAAAATGAAAAATTGAAATCTCGTCCGATTTCAATGATTTTACATTCTATCGACGCAGAATGAAGAATATAACAAGAATATAACGTTTTTACTATGTGTAAATACGCGTTATAACATGAAATTTGTCGAAAAATGTAATCGACGTATGCGAATTTCGGTATATGAGAAGATAAAATCGTCAAATCTATCTAAATACTTGTGCCACAGATTGAAAAATGTTACCAATCGATTCAGAACATTGCATTTCATAAGATCAAACATCAATTTTATAGTGGAATCGAAGTTTTTAACATTGTTTCATTTCGTATATACGATTTTTCGCTCATATACGCGTATCGACGAAAAATGAAAAATTGAAATCTCGTCCGATTTCAATGATTTTACATTCTATCGACGCAGAATGAAGAATATAACAAGAATATAACGTTTTTACTATGTGTAAATACGCGTTATAACATGAAATTTGTCGAAAAATGTAATCGACGTATGCGAATTTCGGTATATGAGAAGATAAAATCGTCAAATCTTTCTAAATACTTGTGCCACAGATTGAAAAATGTTACCAATCGATTCAGAACATTGCATTTCATAAGATCAAACATCAATTTTATAGTGGAATCGAAGTTTTTAACATTGTTTCATTTCGTATATACGATTTTTCGCTCATATACGCGTATCGACGAAAAATGAAAAATTGAAATCTCGTCCGATTTCAATGATTTTACATTCTATCGACGCAGAATGAAGAATATAACAAGAATATAACGTTTTTACTATGTGTAAATACGCGTTATAACATGAAATTTGTCGAAAAATGTAATCGACGTATGCGAATTTCGGTATATGAGAAGATAAAATCGTCAAATCTTTCTAAATACTTGTGCCACAGATTGAAAAATGTTACCAATCGATTCAGAACATTGCATTTCATAAGATCAAACATCAATTTTATAGTGGAATCGAAGTTTTTAACATTGTTTCATTTCGTATATACGATTTTTCGCTCATATACGCGTATCGACGAAAAATGAAAAATTGAAATCTCGTCCGATTTCAATGATTTTACATTCTATCGACGCAGAATGAAGAATATAACAAGAATATAACGTTTTTACTATGTGTAAATACGCGTTATAACATGAAATTTGTCGAAAAATGTAATCGACGTATGCGAATTTCGGTATATGAGAAGATAAAATCGTCAAATCTATCTAAATACTTGTGCCACAGATTGAAAAATGTTACCAATCGATTCAGAACATTGCATTTCATAAGATCAAACATCAATTTTATAGTGGAATCGAAGTTTTTAACATTGTTTCATTTCGTATATACGATTTTTCGCTCATATACGCGTATCGACGAAAAATGAAAAATTGAAATCTCGTCCGATTTCAATGATTTTACATTCTATCGACGCAGAATGAAGAATATAACAAGAATATAACGTTTTTACTATGTGTAAATACGCGTTATAACATGAAATTTGTCGAAAAATGTAATCGACGTATGCGAATTTCGGTATATGAGAAGATAAAATCGTCAAATCTTTCTAAATACTTGTGCCACAGATTGAAAAATGTTACCAATCGATTCAGAACATTGCATTTCATAAGATCAAACATCAATTTTATAGTGGAATCGAAGTTTTTAACATTGTTTCATTTCGTATATACGATTTTTCGCTCATATACGCGTATCGACGAAAAATGAAAAATTGAAATCTCGTCCGATTTCAATGATTTTACATTCTATCGACGCAGAATGAAGAATATAACAAGAATATAACGTTTTTACTATGTGTAAATACGCGTTATAACATGAAATTTGTCGAAAAATGTAATCGACGTATGCGAATTTCGGTATATGAGAAGATAAAATCGTCAAATCTATCTAAATACTTGTGCCACAGATTGAAAAATGTTACCAATCGATTCAGAACATTGCATTTCATAAGATCAAACATCAATTTTATAGTGGAATCGAAGTTTTTAACATTGTTTCATTTCGTATATACGATTTTTCGCTCATATACGCGTATCGACGAAAAATGAAAAATTGAAATCTCGTCCGATTTCAATGATTTTACATTCTATCGACGCAGAATGAAGAATATAACAAGAATATAACGTTTTTACTATGTGTAAATACGCGTTATAACATGAAATTTGTCGAAAAATGTAATCGACGTATGCGAATTTCGGTATATGAGAAGATAAAATCGTGAAATCTATCTAAATACTTGTGCCACAGATTGAAAAATGTTACCAATCGATTCAGAACATTGCATTTCATAAGATCAAACATCAATTTTATAGTGGAATCGAAGTTTTTAACATTGTTTCATTTCGTATATACGATTTTTCGCTCATATACGCGTATCGACGAAAAATGAAAAATTGAAATCTCGTCCGATTTCAATGATTTTACATTCTATCGACGCAGAATGAAGAATATAACAAGAATATAACGTTTTTACTATGTGTAAATACGCGTTATAACATGAAATTTGTCGAAAAATGTAATCGACGTATGCGAATTTCGGTATATGAGAAGATAAAATCGTCAAATCTTTCTAAATACTTGTGCCACAGATTGAAAAATGTTACCAATCGATTCAGAACATTGCATTTCATAAGATCAAACATCAATTTTATAGTGGAATCGAAGTTTTTAACATTGTTTCATTTCGTATATACGATTTTTCGCTCATATACGCGTATCGACGAAAAATGAAAAATTGAAATCTCGTCCGATTTCAATGATTTTACATTCTATCGACGCAGAATGAAGAATATAACAAGAATATAACGTTTTTACTATGTGTAAATACGCGTTATAACATGAAATTTGTCGAAAAATGTAATCGACGTATGCGAATTTCGGTATATGAGAAGATAAAATCGTGAAATCTTTCTAAATACTTGTGCCACAGATTGAAAAATGTTACCAATCGATTCAGAACATTGCATTTCATAAGATCAAACATCAATTTTATAGTGGAATCGAAGTTTTTAACATTGTTTCATTTCGTATATACGATTTTTCGCTCATATACGCGTATCGACGAAAAATGAAAAATTGAAATCTCGTCCGATTTCAATGATTTTACATTCTATCGACGCAGAATGAAGAATATAACAAGAATATAACGTTTTTACTATGTGTAAATACGCGTTATAACATGAAATTTGTCGAAAAATGTAATCGACGTATGCGAATTTCGGTATATGAGAAGATAAAATCGTGAAATCTTTCTAAATACTTGTGCCACAGATTGAAAAATGTTACCAATCGATTCAGAACATTGCATTTCATAAGATCAAACATCAATTTTATAGTGGAATCGAAGTTTTTAACATTGTTTCATTTCGTATATACGATTTTTCGCTCATATACGCGTATCGACGAAAAATGAAAAATTGAAATCTCGTCCGATTTCAATGATTTTACATTCTATCGACGCAGAATGAAGAATATAACAAGAATATAACGTTTTTACTATGTGTAAATACGCGTTATAACATGAAATTTGTCGAAAAATGTAATCGACGTATGCGAATTTCGGTATATGAGAAGATAAAATCGTGAAATCTTTCTAAATACTTGTGCCACAGATTGAAAAATGTTACCAATCGATTCAGAACATTGCATTTCATAAGATCAAACATCAATTTTATAGTGGAATCGAAGTTTTTAACATTGTTTCATTTCGTATATACGATTTTTCGCTCATATACGCGTATCGACGAAAAATGAAAAATTGAAATCTCGTCCGATTTCAATGATTTTACATTCTATCGACGCAGAATGAAGAATATAACAAGAATATAACGTTTTTACTATGTGTAAATACGCGTTATAACATGAAATTTGTCGAAAAATGTAATCGACGTATGCGAATTTCGGTATATGAGAAGATAAAATCGTGAAATCTTTCTAAATACTTGTGCCACAGATTGAAAAATGTTACCAATCGATTCAGAACATTGCATTTCATAAGATCAAACATCAATTTTATAGTGGAATCGAAGTTTTTAACATTGTTTCATTTCGTATATACGATTTTTCGCTCATATACGCGTATCGACGAAAAATGAAAAATTGAAATCTCGTCCGATTTCAATGATTTTACATTCTATCGACGCAGAATGAAGAATATAACAAGAATATAACGTTTTTACTATGTGTAAATACGCGTTATAACATGAAATTTGTCGAAAAATGTAATCGACGTATGCGAATTTCGGTATATGAGAAGATAAAATCGTGAAATCTTTCTAAATACTTGTGCCACAGATTGAAAAATGTTACCAATCGATTCAGAACATTGCATTTCATAAGATCAAACATCAATTTTATAGTGGAATCGAAGTTTTTAACATTGTTTCATTTCGTATATACGATTTTTCGCTCATATACGCGTATCGACGAAAAATGAAAAATTGAAATCTCGTCCGATTTCAATGATTTTACATTCTATCGACGCAGAATGAAGAATATAACAAGAATATAACGTTTTTACTATGTGTAAATACGCGTTATAACATGAAATTTGTCGAAAAATGTAATCGACATATGCTACCTCGTCCATTAGGGCATACGCTACGGAACTACCTACAGACAGCAGCCACCACAACGAAGAGACCGGTTTCGAAAAAACCCAAAACTCCTGCTGGCGGGCAGGATGAGCAGTTTACCCACGACCAACAGTCTCGCAGCAACGAATCACCACTCTGATGCCAGCCGAGCCCACGGTGTACCACGGAGAGGCCCACTCACAGTAGCACGACCCTTGGTTCACTTTCCGTAGGATGGGATGGGATTGGAAGGATAATAGGTTTTGGGAGGGAGTTGGGTGATGTATAAAAAAAAATGGAGTTGCGTTTGAGCTTCTCCAACCATATCCTGTTCGATAATCGGTTTACCTGGGAATATTTAAAGCTCCTACCACCATCACCAGGACTCCAACAATCCCATCTGAACAGAACTTTCAAACTAACAACCCCAGATAAGTAGAGTTTTTTTGCATAACTTCGCGTAGAGAGAGAAAGCCATGACCGTGGAGAAAAGATGCTTCGCTGCTTCCGGCCATATCCTTTCGCCGATAATTTCCTCCAGAGCCATCCTCTGGGGTTCAATAATCGGACAGTAAACGATATGATGCAAAACCGTACCTTCTTCGCCACACTCGCATATTTCTTCCATGGTGATGTTCAGCGACATCAGCTAGACCTTAAAAGCCTTGTGTTCCGAAAGAAACTTAGATGTGAAGCGGTTAGGAGCGACGAAACGGACAACCATCCTTCTCTTGATGTCCGGGAAGTACGCGTACGTAGTCCTTCCATTGCCATTCTCTGAAAATTTCCTCGCTTTCCTGTCCTACAATCGCGCGGTTATGCTTCGTGCCTTCCAGTTTTCGCATGGCTGTTTGTATGATCCTATTTTTCCTGATATCGTATAGTTTTCTACGCTTCAATAACTGGAGATCTATCGGAGGCTCCGCCGCCACGACGCAGAGGGATTCCGTCGCGGTTATACGGTACGCGCATGAAACCGAAATGAGGGCTGATTGCTGGGTCGCTGTTAACTATTTCAGAACTCCTTCGGTGCAGCGATCCGACTTTCCCGCTGACTCGTACGTGACCGTAGAGGTGATTACGCCTCGATAGATCACACGTAGAGCGCAGTGGCGGAGTCCCTATTCTCTGGCCACTAATCTACCTAACTTCGCGAACAATGGCCCGACTTTGTCGTTAAAGTACCGGCAATGCGACGTAACACCCTACCATCTATCAAAGCATCTAACGGAGTTCTCAAATTTTACAGTATTATTTCCTATTTTAATAGTGGGTGACCTACTAGCTAAGTCGGTTTTTATTGATGATGTTTTCCGCTACCTATCCGGGCGCTGTCCTGCTCTTCTATCAATGAGTTTCCATTTAACCCAATCACTTGGCAGGACAATAGCCTCTGCTTTACGTTCGGAGATAGATAGTTTAGCCGTCGAGCACAAACCGGTGATGTTTTTAACCACGCGATATCCTTTTTCCTCTAGTTCCTTCCTAGAATCTCCATCTAGGATGACGGGTAGGTCGACCGCGTACGCGATCGCGTTGACTTCCGATGAATCTTCGAGTATCCGGAGGAGCTCGTCAACCATGAGTTTCCAGATGGAGGGAACAAGGACAGATCCTTGTGGGCATCCTCTCGAAGCCTGCTTGGAAATCTCATGATCTCTTAAAGGAATTTTTACCTTACGATCCGCGAAGTAGCTTGTTATAACATTGAAAACATTTCTCGGGCAGTCCCAATCCTGGAGTGGCTTAAGAACTGAGGGCCAACAAACTTTGTCGAAGGCTTCCGAGATGTCGCATTACAATCCAGTGACATATCTCCATGAGAAGACAGAAAGGATTCGGCGTATCTCTACTATCGCGTCCTCAGTGGAGCATCCCGGGACAAAGCCATATTGCTTGTCCGATAGTTTACCCGGTGCGAGGGAAGTTTCATTAAGGTGCAACTTAAGCAGCCTTTCTACACACTTTCCTAGGACAGAGAGAAGATAAATGGGCCGGTAAAACTTGGGGTCCACCGCGTTCTTATCCACGCCATTATGTAGTAATCTTATGGGGCCCTCTTTCCAGATGGACGGGAAGATACCCCATTGGAGGCCTCTGTAAAAGAGATCTACGAATTGGGATGGGATGGCGGCAATTGCTTTCTTGTGCACGCAGACCTCGATAAGATCGGGCCCTAGGGCCTTTTCGTTTCTAAGGGATTCTATTACTCACTAGACCTCTTCATTTGTGAAGAGAGAGCCATCCTCGGTATCAGGGGCGTTTGGGAAAGTACTACGCACCGCGCGCTGTTCCGTCGTATCTTCGGACACGCAGTCAACCGGGACATTCGTGTTGAGGAGGACTCTTGCCGTATAGCGAACATTCGTAGTCTTTCCGCCTTCTCGTTTGAGGGTGTTGATCACCCTTTCGACGTGAAGTTTTCCTGCCTGCTGCTTATAAATGTATCCCCACTGTTCCGCGTTACCTTGCTCTATAATGAATTTTCTCCAACTCTCTAATTTAGCACGTCGTACTACTTTACTATATTCTCGCAACGACGAACGGTATTCACGCATTAACCCGAACCGTGCCTGGTTCTCCAGCTGAAACTCGCTCGCTGAAACGCGCGCCTTAGACGGGAGACTGCTTTCTTCTGTGTTCTTAACTCAGACGACCACCACGGGTTGGAATGTCTATGGGTCTTTTTGCGGGACATGGATTCGGAACACGCGGTTTGTAGAACACTGGTAAGCACATTGACTCGTGACTCTAGGTCTGAAGCCGAACCTAACCTACTTTCTTCCAGCTTTGCCGCGGACAGGGAGAGTAGACGCTCGGCGAACAAGGCCCAGTCAGCTCTCGTGTTGCTGAACCTCTTATTCCCCTTGCGACGTGTGCCCCACTCGACCCGACTCAGCCTTCGTGGGATGAATCGCGATATCAATCGAGTTATGGTTACTGAACGTCCATCCTGTTCTTACCTTTCATTGGATAATGAATAGGCTCAAGGTTACGAGAGGATTACGTCAATATACGAGGAACCTTTCGTCGTCCATGTCGTGGGTGGCTCCTTTACATCGTTAATGACTCTTAACCAGGATGCCAGGATGAGGGCTTCTAATTTCGAGCCTCCCTCATTAGTGCCCTGAGGGCCCTATAGAGGAGATCGCGCGTTGGCGTCCTGTGAAATAATTATTCTCTCCACCCTTAGGGCTCGAAGTACCAACTCCAGGTGCCTAAGGTGCTCCCCTATTTGGTCGCTGCACTGGAAATAGTGAGAGACAACGCAGAGAGAGGTGCCGGGTGCCTGCACTTCTGCACAGACGTAGTGCGGAGTGCTGAGCTGCGAGATAAAGAGCAACGCGATGATCGGATTGGAAGCCGCTACCGCTGACCAAGGATTTTTCGTCGCGAGTGGCATCTTTTCCACACAGTCCGTACCTGCCGCACTCCTCCCGCACCTAGTTCCACCCGTCTACTCCTGTGAAATGTAGCCAAGTAGTCCTCATCCAGAGAGTTAACCTTCCAGCAAGGGAGATTTTTACTTTGAGGGCGAGAATTTCGGACTCCTGCAGTCACGTGCCAGTAGCTATAACTAACCTACAGGTGATCCGACAGGGACTCAGCATCAGCCACGCTCCACTCCGAAAGGCGGACGGCAGCCACCGACGTGCCCAACGATAGATCTATAACGCTCGAACCAAGCTGTCGAATGCATGTGGGACAGCCAAACCAGTTCAGCAGACCCAGGTCCTTTCTGTTGGCCCAGACGCAGAGCAACTCACACCTACTTTTTATCCTGCCTTATGGATTCCATCTGCTGGATCGGTCCGTAAAATCCCCATCCACCAGCGCTGGGAGAGCGGGAAATGTTCCTAAGAGCACTTTAAGCTCATTAAGGGGTCTACTAAACATGATCATGTTCTCGCTAGGAGGAAAGAAGACCGAAACTACTTGCGAGTCCCGCCATTTAACGTCTATGTAAAAAGACCCCGACGGACCAAGCTACAGGGTCTTCTACTCTCGCCCACAAGCACCATGGAGAGTGGAGTCCATCCTACGGACGAGATCCACCTCTCATCTCCCAGAGGAAACCACCATGGTTCTGCAATGTCCGCGATCTCCACTCTGTCCTTTTGCATGCGCTACGCCAGCAAGACCTGTTCACGGAGCGTAGTTCATGTTTTCTTGTATAACAACAAATGACATTGTCTATGGACGCTACGCTGCTTCTACCCCTATCGAGGTGCCCGGTACACCTTGTTCCACCTCCATGTCTTCCTGTGCACTTCCCTTTTCGGTCACTTTTTCTGTCTTTGTAGTTTCTTCACCGACCTTATGCGAGTCTTCTTTGGTTATTGTTTGGCAAAATATTTGATACCCTCACGAACACCTTTTCCACCCATTTTCATGGAATCACTACCGGCACTCCCAAGAACCAGCACTGTGTTTTGTCGGCTTCCGGCCGGCATCTGCACAAACTAGACACACCGTCTTGTCCGTACATGTTTGGCCAAGTGGCCCGGTATTCCACAAACGCAGCAAAGGAATGTTCTGGCCTTTGTCGCCGGGCACGATGCCGCGACATGTCCTCGCCCAAGGCACCGGTGGCATTTGAGGGACCGCTGCCTGAGTTCATTCACCCTCAATTTTTTTAGTCCCACGTCTATTCTGTCCCTCTCCAGTACCACCCGAATGACAGGCACTGGAGTCGATACCGTGGTCTCGCTTAATCTGCCAATGCCAATCCTGATCTCTCCTGCCTTAAGGAGGTTGGGGTCTGCTCCGAATCGCACCTCCAGAAGCGCGTTCCTTCTGACGGTCCCGTTAGCGTACGCATCCAGTCTCTCCAAGCTTATGGGACTCGTGCGCACGGGGACATCTTCGCTCCTGGGACAGAACTCCTTAAGGCCTCCGCAACACGATCGGCCTTCTCATTTGCCCCTTCGCCTCGTACCTGCCATATAACGGCAGCCGTGAGGCCTCTTCTGAAGGACACGGTGCTGACTCCCAGGTCTTTGAGGTTGATCCCCTCCGTGGCCCTGACAAATGCGTCTCAGTATATCGGATCCTCCGTACAGGATAGGGAAATTGTAGCTACTTCTCTTTCCTTTACATTCCCATCTCTTTTCGCTGCGCGCAACTCCTCCTCTTCCATTATTTTCTACGGGGCGCCTTTCCCCGCAAGGTTTGAGGGTCGCTGACTTTATCCTTTGATGTAATCAGTGAGAGTGTATTCGCTTCTCTCCTCTGAACCCGTCTCTTCTTTCGGCCAAGCAACTGTACAAAATCATCCTGCAGGATTAGTGTATTACCTGTTGCGCAGGGGACCTAGTGTATACAGTACGAATTGTGGGGCCTTTGTGTGGTCCACCAGCTCCTGTCGCTGCTCCACTCGATGTCTGATGCCGCTGTTGCTGCTGCTATTGCAGCATCTACAGCTGCTGCTGCCGCTGCTAATGCTGCTGCCGCTGCCGCTGCTGCTGCTGGTGCTACAGGTTCTGCTGATGTTGCCGCTGCTGTTCCTACTGCAATTGCTGCTGTACTTGCTGCAGATGTTGCTAATGCTGCTGCTGTACTTGTTGCAGATATTGCTAATGCTGCTGCTATGCTTGCTGCTGCTGTTGCTCTATACTACGGACAGCCTCCGCCAGTATCCTTACCAACTCGTATATGTTTGTATCCGTGGTCCATTCTTGTCTCTTCACATCCATGGGATTTCTTCAGAATTTCTTCACTCTTCTTAATTGCCCTCTTGGGGCGAATGTTCTCCTTCGTAATTTCCCAATTGCGCAGTTCCATAGCCCTGAGTTCCGCCATCAGCTAATCAATGGTCTCCTTGACATATGTAGGATCATCTGCTCGGGCTTGTAGCCTCACCCTTAGTGTTTTGAATCCTTCCATAGTTACTCTATGGGTAAGTTTCATGGTCCCCGAGAAGTCTCCTTTAAGGTTGCGGTATCTCAACCTAGCACTTTCGACCTCTATTGAATCATCCGTCATTGTATCGTTCATCCTACCTGTCACCATTTGAGACAAGACGGGGGTCCCCGCTGGTCTTCCCTCACCCAGCACGGGTTTGTCTACCCCCTACTTTTACTCCTCGAACGAGTAGACCACGTCCCTCTCGTTTATTCTTCCTCACCTGCACTGGAGTCTTCAAGCCTGAGAGCCGTATGCTCTAACGGTCCTGGCAGGCTTCTGTGACTCTGCCAAAAGGCACTCTTCCCCTTTCTACACTTCCCGGCGCATTAGATACATCGCAGGCCATTTCGCCTCCCTGTGGTGCCCTTCTTGACGCATTATCCAGAGCTGGGGCCAGGTTTCCTAACCCAAGCTACTGGCAGTCGTTGGTTGACTATGGCGGGTGCCCTGTCTTTCCACCACCTGACACCGCGGTGGCATGGGTATCACTCCCTCGCCCGCTTATTCCATTGGTCGTACTAAGCACGTTTGATTGAATAAATGTTAATGAGAGACATTCTTCCCAATGGAACGAAAAGGAATGGATGGAAGTCAAAGAGAGGAAGAGAAAGATTAATTAAAAATATGACAGAAGAGCAAAAAAAGAGACCAACATACAAGAACATTCATACAACATTCACACAATCCCTTTTAGTCACCCCTAACGTCAAGCTGGGAGTACTGTGGGAGTATTCTACACCCCCTAACCCCGGTGGGAAGTTCACGTTGAGCCTGTGTTGAGCACTGCTAGCTCCAGTCTCGACACCACCTCCATGATTCGTCTCCCTCTGGAGTCCGGCCTGGCCTACACCATTCGAGAGCTTTGGCATTGAGGTCTCTAACCGCAATGAATTCCCATTTCATTTCCCGTAGCGCGTCTTCCAAATCTTCCAGTATGTTCTTCAAGTCGTCTATCTGGTCGTTCGAGGTGAGATATACGCTAACATAAGTCATTGAGTTACTTCTCACCCAAACATAACCGCGTCTGGATCCTTGATCCGACACATATATCTGTCGGGGATCAGCTTTCCAGATGGCCGCGATGCCCAATTCGTCGGTGTACTTTCCCGCTCCTGCCCTGCCCTGATACTATTCGCTTATTAGAACAATATCAGCTTTTTTCTCAGAGCAGAGCTTAGAAGGTGGTGTGCCGTCCTGCTCCTATTGAGGTTACCCTGCAGTACTCTCACCCTTTTTTCTTTTTGGATGTTGCAAGGGCCTCCTGGACGGTTTTGCACGCCCTTGATCCCGCCAGAGGTATCTTACGTTCAGCAACGCTATTGGAGCACAAGAAGCAAGTAGGCTCGCTGACCATACAGTCTTGGATCTTGTGCCCCGTGCCGCCGCAGAAATAGCAAAACTTACTGCGGTCAGGTCCCTTGCACGTAGTGCTATGGTGTCCATAGTCGAGGCATCGCCTCATTTCCGCTCTCCGCCTGACACAACAGATGACGAAGCAGACTATCACTCAGCTTGCCTTCAAATGCTTCGCAGTTGCTTTCTCTTCTATTTTGACTAGGATCAGATTTTGTTATCTCGCTTTGGGGTTTGTCATTTTAACTTCGTATTTCCCCGCGTAGTCTGGCAGGGTCCACTTTAGGGCCTCCTCGACTTCTACCAACGATCTGCCGCAATCGCAGTCACGTTTCTCCAGCGTTGCTCTAGGGACCAGTTCAGCGATGCTGCTCTTTCTTACTTCTTTCGTCAGAATTTCCGCGAATGAGGTCCTGATATCCGCAGTTGTCTTATTGAGTTCGCGGAGAGCACCTCTCGTTCTGACCTCCCGGACTGATCTAACGTATTACCCTGCGGCGCTGACCTTGATGCGCTGGTGGATGGCTCGGATTACGCTTGTGTAAGATTTACCTTGGTCAGGTTTCAGGAGGATCGCACCCGGCTTCGTCCTCTTTCTCGGCCTATCCTCCGATTTGCTTGGCTTCTTTATCTCCTGCTGAGGGTGCTTCGTCGCCTTCTTCGCTGGTTGTGTCTTATTTTTTCCCTTCTTGACGACCTCCGTCCACTTGGTGGCTTCGGTCGTCGTCGCCTCTTGCCTCGGTCTTTTGAGGCTTTCTCCAGGCAACTGCTGCGGTCTTGTGACTACTCTCTTAACTGCGCCCGCATCTGTTATAGAATTTGCCCAAGGCCTCAGAGAAGCTGGAGCGAGGGTCCTCGCTCCCTTATTGACCTTTTTGCGAGATTTATACATAAACTCGAGTCTGTCAATAATGTCCTCCATTTGTGGGAGACCTTGCTTAATAGCAATGTTTACGTTTGGCTGTTTAACAGCCGACCTCATTTTGCAATGAGGACTTTCTCTTGTACGAGTTTCTCTCTTTCTATATCTTGTGGTCTCCCCTTCGCAGGCTTAATAGTTGAGGTCAGGCCGGAGTACCAAATGCTATCAACGGCTCTGGCAGCCTTTTGCCGCCTCAACAATTGTCCTTCTTCATATCTTACCTTTCTTGGCGTTTTCGTCATACTGTAGGCCAGGTCGCTTCCCTGTGGTCCCTTTCCAGATGAATTTTCTAGAGGTGGGGGCCAAGTTGCCTACACCAAGCTCCTGGCACTTACAGGATGACGACGGCGGGTGGTCTGCCCTACCACCACCTGACACCGCCGAAGAGTGGGTGTCCCTCCCACGCCCTCTTTTACCTTTCGCTGTACTATCTATCATGAGTAATATATTGTTGGGAGACAAGTTCCCCAAAAGGAAGG
Organism: Vespa mandarinia; assembly: GCF_050613455.1. Classification (NCBI taxonomy): domain Eukaryota; kingdom Metazoa; phylum Arthropoda; class Insecta; order Hymenoptera; family Vespidae; genus Vespa; species Vespa mandarinia. Next base: position 55,440 of record NW_028197184.1, on the reverse strand, counting down.
AAGGGAACGGATGGAAGCTTGAGAGTGAAAGAAAGAATAGAGAAAGATATGACCGAAGAACAATGGAGGCAATTGCCATACAAAGACCTTCATACACCATTCATACTGTCCCTTTTTGTTGCCTCTTACGACAAGCAGGAAGTACTGTGGGAGTATTCTACGTTCCCTTACACACTAGGGGGGATAAAAACGATGATAAGAATTATAACGATAATAATAATAATAATAATTATAACGATAGGAGCGATGATAATAGTAATAACGATAATAAGGATAATGACGATAATAACGATTATAACGGTTATAACGTTAATAACGATAATAACGATAAAAATGACAATAATAATAACAATAGTAATATTATTAATAATGATAATAAAATTAATATTAATGATAACAATGAAAATAACGGTAATAAAAAAAATAATAATAATAATAACGATTATAATAATATAAACGATAATGGCGATAATGACGATAATAACGATAATAATAATAATAACCATAATGACGATCATGATGATAATAACTATAATAACTTTACTATCGATAATGATGACAATAATTTTAATTTTAACTATAATTACAATAATAATAATAACAGCGATAATAATAATAATAATATTATTAATAATAATAATAATAATAATAATATTAATAATAAAAATAATAGTAATAATTATAATAATTATACTAATAATAATAATAATAATAATAATAATAATAGTAATAATAATAATAATAACGGTAACAACGATAATAACAATAAGAACGATAATAACAGTAATAACGATACCTGCGAAAATGATGATATTAAAATATTTTTAGTATTAATTATAAAAAAATGATCACAATAACGTTGATAATAATAATAATAATAATGATATTAACGTTATTAATAATAACAACGTTAATAACGGAAAGGGCTGTTATAACTATAATAACGATGATAACGGTTATAAGGATAATAACGGTAATATCAATAATATCGAAAATCGCGATAGTAAAGAGAATAAATATAAAAATGATGTTAATACTAATGATAACGGTAATAATTAAATTAACGATAATAACGAGAATAATGATAATAATGGTAGTTACGATACAATAAAAGTAATGCTAATAATGATAATGACGTTAATAGCGATTGTAAAGTTAAGACGATAATAACGATAATATTGATAATAACGATAATTGTGATAATGATAATAATAGTAATAACTAGAAAAATGATATTTGCAATAATAATAATAATAACGATAATAACGTAAATAGCGATAATAGCACTTAGAACGAAAGTAATAACGATAATAATGATCAATAATAATTAACATCAACAACGGAAATAATCATAATAATAATTATAACAGTAAAAGCGATATTAACGATAATGACGTTAGTAAATATAATAACGGCGATAATAATAATTATAACGATAATAACGATAATAACGATAAGAATAACGATAATAATATTAATTATGATAACTATAATAACGGTAATGAAGGTAAAAACGATAATATCGATAATAACGTCGGTAAAAAAATTAATAGTTATAATAATAAGGATAATAACGGTAATAATAATAATAACGATAATAACATAAATAACGATAATAGCAATTAAAACGAAAGTATTAACGATAATAATGACAATAATAATTAATAACAACAACGGAAATAATCATAATAATAATTATAACATTAAACGCGATATTAACTATAATGACGTTAGTATTTATAATAACGGCGATAATATTAATTATAACGATAATAACGATAATAACGATAAGAGTAACGATAATAATATTAATTATGATAATTATAATAGCGGTAATGATGGTAAAAACGGTAATATCGATAATAACGTCGATAAAAAAATTAATAGTTATAAAAATAAGGATAATAACGGTAATGATAATAATATGGATAATAACGATAATGACGATAATGACGCTTATAACGTTAATAACCATAATTACGATAATAAAGGTAATGACGATAATAACGATAATAACGGTAATAATAATAATAGTAATAATAATAATAGAGATTATAACTATAATAACTATAATTATGATAATAACGATAATGATGGTAAATACGATAATAACATTAATACAACAATAATATCAATACTAATAATAATGAAATTAGAAGCTATTAGGTTTGTACGAATGAAATGTCGGATTCTAAAGTGAATATATTAAAAAGCATATCTCTTTCCAAAAGCTGTTTATTTAATCAAAATATGCTCCATTTACATCAATACACTTTTCCCAACGAGATTTTAATACATATATGCCTGTCTTGAGGAAATTCTGATCTTTAGAATCAATGAACTCAGAAATGGCATTTTTCAAACTGTCTTCCTTTTCGTACTGTTTAGCCCGTAAAAACAGTTCTAAATGTTTAAATAAATAAAAGTCGATTGGCGAAAGATACAGTGAATAAGGTGGGTGCTGCAGAATTTCATATTTTAATTCATTTAGTTTCGCAATTGCTTTGTACGATGTATGCGGCCGAGCGTTGTCATGGAGAAGTATTGGGCCACGCCGATTAACAAGTGATGTGCGTGTAATTTCAATTTTTCATGCATTTCTTCAATGTACTGGCAATACTTTCCGGCTCTAATTGACATTCCAATTCGAAGGAATGAGTAGTGCATTACTCTAGTCACATTCCACCAAACTGTGATTAAAATTTTCCATGGATGAAGTGATGGAGTACGACCACAAGCCTCATCCCTATCATGCCACCGAGCACACCTTGACCTATTATCGTAAAGAACCAATTTTTCATCACAAGTAATGATCCGATCGAAAAATGGATCTCGATTAAATCAGGTTAACAACGACGAGCATACGTTCAAGTGATCTAGCTTATTTCACTCGGTTAGTTCGTGCGGTATCCATTTATCCATTTTTTTCACCGTTCCAATTTCAAAAAGATGTCGTAATATTGTTGCATGGTCAACTTCCATTCTGGCAGCAAGTTCCTTTGCAGAAACAGTTCGATTTGTCTCCACTTATGCTTTCAGAGCATCATTTTTACAGACGTTTTGGGTCTTCCACGCGGTTCGTTTTGCAGGGAAAAATCACCAGACCAAAATTATTCATACCAACGCTACACTTTTCGATCGTTCACAGTATTCTTCCCAAACGCCTGGTTTATATTGTGTGCAGCTATTACAGCATTATTACCAAGTATATACTCATATAAAAAATTACACGAATATCGGTTGAAATTATACCGATGCAAAATTCAAAGCAAATAAAATGGAACACTTTTGAGAAAATCCTCTTCGATAAATGTGATTCTGGCAATGGACAGTACGACTATAAACTAGGTTATGTCAAAAACAAAAACATAACAAAAACAGGGAAACAAACGTTAACATTTAAAGGAAATCCGACATTTCATACGCACCATTTTAATACTAACGATTAAAATATTGATAATGATAACAATATTTATAACGATAATTATAATGGAAATAATTACGGTAATAATAGCGATAATAATTAGGATAATAATAGGGATAATAATAACAACTAAATTAACCATAATAATATTAATAACAATAATAGTAATGATAATAGTGGCGGTAAGAATAACGATTATAATGTGGATAACAATAAATACAGTAATAACAATAGTAATGGAGATTATTAATAACGATAATAATAACGTTAGTAATAAGGGTAATAAGAATGATAATAACGATAATAACAGCGGTACTAATAAAGATAATAATAATGATAATAATGACTCTAACAATAACGATAATAATAACGAAAATAATACCCCTAATAATAAAGATAATAATAACGGAAATAGTAAAGGCATTAATAACAGTATTATTAACGATAACAATAACGGAAGAAATACCGGAAACAATAACGGAAATTATAATGATAATAATAACAATAATAACAACAATAATAATAATTATAATAATACACATAGTAATAACGATAGTAATGAATATCAATAATAACGATAATAATAATAACGACGATAAATAGGGTAATAAAAACGTTAATAGTAGGGTTAATAAAGATGTCAATAATATCGGTAATAATAACGGTAATAATAACGGTAATTATAACGGAAATAATAGCAATAATAACTACGGTATATATAATGGTAAAGATAACCGTAATAATAGCGGTAACAATAGAAATAATAATAACGGTAAAAATAACTGGAATAAGAACGGTAATAATAACGGTAATAATAACAATCATAATAAAGGTAATAATAACGAAAATAATTACGATAGTAATAACAATAATAATAACGACAATTATGATAATTGCACCTACAATAATAACGATGATAATGACAATAACAATAACCATAATAATAATAATAAAAATAAAAAAAATAATATTAATAGCTATAATAATAATGATAATAATAATAATAAATATTTCGATAATAATAGCGGTAATAATAATGGTAATAATAATGGGAATAATAACGATAATAATTATGGAATTAATAACACTCATAATAACGGTAATAATAACAGTCATATTAAGGGAAATAATAACGATATCAATAACGATAACAATAATCAATATAACCATAGTAATATTCATAATAATCAAAAAATCATTTTAATAATCATTATAATCATTTTAAAAATCATAATAATCAAGATTATCGTAATAATATATAAGTATCATAACAATTATCATGGTGTTCATACTTTTAATCATATTAACTATAATACTAATAATTGTAATCATAATATCAATAATAGTAATAATAATAATTATATTGATACTCACGAAAGCCATAATAAGCATAATAATAATCATAATAATAATCATAATATCAATGATAATATTGATAATACTTAAAATAATAATAATAATAATAACCATAATAGTATTAATTATAAAAATTATAACAATAATAATCATAATTTTAATCACAATAATCATGATAATAAACGTAATATTCATAATAATCATGTTAACAATCATAATAACCATTGTAAAGATCATAATTTGCATAGTAAACGTCATAATAATCATAATAATCTTAGTAATTAAAATAATCATAAGAATAATTAGGATATCATAATAATCATAATAACCTTATTAGTAATCATGATTATCAAAATAATATTCATAATAATATTATAATCCTAACCATAATGACAATAATCATAATAATCATAGTAATAGCAATAATAGTCATAATAACCATAATAATAATCCTAGTAATCATAATAACAAATATAATATCCACAATATTCATTTTAATTATCGTAAATATCATAGTAATTATAATAGTAATCAAAATGACCATAATAATAATCATGATAATCGTAATAATAATCATCATAATCATTATAATAATTATAATAGCCTTAATAATCATAGTAATATTCATAATGACCATAATAAATATCATAATAAACCTAATAATGTTAATAATAATCTTAAAAATCGTAGTAAATATAATAATCGCATTAATATTAATAATTAAATTAATAACAATCATAATTACCATAATAATAATCATAATAACAACAACAAGGATAATAATAATAATAATAATCATAATAATAATCATAAGAATCATAATGACAGGAATAATAACCTTATTACTAACCATATTATTAATTATAATAATAATCATAATAACAACAATGATAATAATAATCACTATAACAATCATAATAACCATAATAATCATAAAAACATCCATAAGAGTCATAAAATTAATAATAATAATAATCATAATAATAATCATAATAATACACATAATACTAATTATTATAGTCATATTAATCATTATAATAGTCATAAGGACTTTAATAATAACCATAATAATCATGATAACAATCATAATATCCTTAATAAACTTAATAAAATTCTTGATAACCATAACAAAAATAAAAATTTCCATAATAATCAGAATAATAATCATAATAATTAAAATAAGTGTAATTATCATAATTAATATGACATTCATAATAATATTGATCAGATTAATAATAATCATAATAATTATAATAATACTAATAATAATAATAATAATCATAATCATAATCATAGTGATTATTATTAGAATCGTAATGATTTTATTCAGCATAATGATGCTGATAGTAATCATAAAAATAATTACAATTAATATAATAACTTTAATAATGTTGATAATGATAATAATCTCAATAATCATAATAATTATATTAACAATCATAATAATCATAATAAAAATCATAATAAAGTTAACACTAATAATAATAATCATATGTATCATATTAATCATTTTAATATTCAAATAGTCAATGTAATCAAAATTATAATCATACTAACAATCATGATAAATATAATAAAAATCATAATAGTCATAGTAATAATCATAATTATCATAATAATAATAAACATAATCATATTATTAATATTCATAATAAAATTCATAATAAACATTACCGCCTTTGTCACTTGGAAATATTCCGACCAGTCGAGGGAAAGATATACGAGTGCCATTCGAACCAATGTAACTGTCGTACCTAGAAATATTCCAACCCGTCCAGGAAAATTTATACGAGTAATTTGTGAGCCCATTCGATTGACGTGCTTGGAAATATTACGAATTATAGAGGGAAAGCTATGCGAGTGACTTTCGAATCAATGCGACGATCGGTCTTGCAAACATTGTGACTAGTCGAATGATAGTTATGCACGTGCTTCCCGGACCAATACGACTGTCGGACTAGGCACTATTCCGCCTAATCGACGGAATTATATGCGAGTGCTTCTCGAATTTATGCAGCTGTCGAGCTTGAAAATATTCTGATTATTCTAGAGAAACACGTACGAGTTACTCTGGATCCTAGCGGTTGTCCTACTTAGAAATATTCCGACAAGTAGAGGGATGGTTATGCTAGTACCATTCGAAACTCCCCTGTGGGGAGTACTCCCTGCTTGTCATCAGAAGCGACTAAAAGGGACTGTGTGAATGGGCTTGTACGGCTATTTCTTTCTTTGTTCTTCGGTCATATCATTTTCTATTCTTTCGCTCCTTCTAGCTTCCTTCTGTTCCTTTTCCTAACTTTGAGGAGCTTGTCTCCCACATATACTGCTTTGTAATCATGGACAGTACAGCTAAATATATAAGCGGGCGTTGGAGGGACACCCACTCGCCGGTGGTGCCAGGAGGTGGTAGAGCATGCCACCCACCGTCGTCAACCAGCAACTGCCTGAAGCACGTGGTCGGCTACCTGGCCTCAACTCTTGATACTGCATCAGGAAGGGCACCATAGGTAGGCAACTTGGTCTGCGGTGTACCTTATGCGCCAGGAATGTTAGGAAAGAAGAAAGCCACTTAGAGGAGTGGCAAAGGGCTTTGGAGAGCATGCAGCGCTCCGGCTTGAAGTCACCAATATTGGAGAGAACGCTCAAACGTGCGAGGGCCTTTATGTACTAGTTAGAGGAATAGGAGATATGGGTAGACATGGCCTGCTAGAGCAAGGATGTACCCGCACAGACCACCTTGTCGCAGGTGGAGATATGCAGGCTACTGGAACTCACTACGTATCATATCCTAGTAGCCAATAACAAGACGAGAAAATCCAACAACATTAAAGGCACTGTTTCAGGAAAGATCAAACGCTCCCATAATGATGTGTTAAAAATAATGAAAATCTTAATGGAATGGTTTCAAACTGGAGCAGGAGATCCTCCCTCAACCAAGGAGGCCATGACGTATTTAAAGGCAAATCTCAGGGCCTTGGAACTGCGCAATAGCTAATTGATGATGTTACCCGTCTAAAAAGGATAAGAGGAAAGTATCGGTAAACCCCTTGGCTGAGAGGAGCCAAGCAATGACGCCAGAAATGGAACAGCTAATCGATTCGGTGAGGATGATTACAGAGTTTGTCAGCATTATCCAATAACAGCGGCATCTGCAGTAGCAGCAGCATCGGCTGCAACAGCAGCGGCAGCTGACATCGAATAGAGCAGCGACTGCAGTTGGTAAGCTACAACAAGGCTCCACATTCTGACCTGAGACGACTCGACCATCTCCGAAACAGGTGAGTGTGATGAAGGCACTAAGCCCGAAGAAGAATTTTGTGGAGGTTATAAGTCGCAAAAGGAAACGAGTCCAAAGGAGGGTAGTGAATGCACCCCCCTGGCTTCATCAAAGGAGGGAGACTACGACCCTCAACCATTGCGAGAGCAGGAGGTCCCCTGGAAAAGGGGGAAGAAGAGGAGTGACGCGCAAGGTAGAATAAAGAGGAGGCAAAGGGAAAAGGAGGTCGCTGCAATTTCCCTATCCTGTGCCGAGTAGACGACGCACAGAGACGCACTACTCCTGGCCAGGAAGAACATACACATTAATACTTGCGATGCGGGTATAGTTCGCCGTCAACTTACGTCCGCAGCGGCCGTCTTAGCGTGAATCGCGTGGATGTTTGGATATTCAGAAAAACCGCAGTAAATCGAAAACAACTTCGTTTTTATGAACTAAATTTTTTTTATTTTACACTTAAATATATATTGTATGATTATTTAACACAAAAAATGATATTTTTACAAGATCACAAAAATAAGAGATTTTTGAGATTTTACAATGTATTCAAAAACAAAGCAAACAACTTAAACAACATGCATATGTATGTTTATACGCATTTAGTAGATTTATGTTGGTTGGCGGGTATTATCCACAAATCTAGTAAATACGTATTTTTACGTGACCCGCGCTCCCGTGACAGACTGCAAAAAACGATAAAATATGTTTCCCGCATGCCATGTGTTAAAGACCTAGTGATCGGCAGCATGGCCTTACGGGTGTCTTTACATGGCAGGTACGAGGCAAAGGGGCAAATGAGAAAGCTGACAGGATAGCGGAGGGCTTGAGGAATGCCGTCCCGAGAGCACGGGTTACTCGCCCTCTGTGCACAAGCACCATAAAGTTGGTAAAACAGGATGCGGCTACAAACAAGACCGTCATCGGGAACGAGTTGATGAAAGTGCATTCCGGAACGGACCCCAACCTCATAAATGTAGGGGAAGTAATAATATGTAGAGGTAGACTAGGCGAGGCCACTGTCTCGGCTCCAGTGCCCATCATACGGGCTGCCCTACAAAGGGCAGAATAAACGTGTTTTGGACATCGGTGAGAGTGCACGGACCCAGGCAGCAGCACCTCAGATGCCACCGGTGCCTGGCGCTAGGACATGTTACTTTAGTGTGCCCGGCCACTAAGCATAGGACAGATCTATGCTATATTTGTAGGAATCCGGGCCACCTGGCCAAATTATGCAAGGATAAACCTGAGTGTACGGTGCGTGCAGACGCTGACCAGAAGTCGACCAACCACCGTGCCGGTTCTTGGGGGTGCCCGGTAGTGCCTCCTAGAAAATGGATAGACAAGGATTTCGGGAGGGCACCAAATGTTTGCCTTGAGACTATCCAAGAAGATCCGCATAAGGTCACTGAAAAAACAGCAGCGAGGACAGTGAGAGTGACCGAGAGAAGGGAGTGCATGAAGACATGGAGGTTGAACAAGGTGAACCGAGCACCTCAATAGGTGCAGAAGCAGCAGAGGGTTAATAGGCAATGACCTCTGCTATTCTACAGATAAACATGAACCATGCTCAACGTGCGCAGTACTTACTGGCACAGCCCAAGAGCGAAGACAGAGTGGAGATTGCGATCATTGCGGAGCCATGGTGGGTTTCTCCTAGGGATGAGAGGTGGTTCTCATCCCTAGGAAAGAGATCGATCTCAGCGGTGCTTGTAGACGAATGTGAAATGCCCTGTTGCATGGTGCATCGGGGTCTTTTTTATGTAGCAGTTAAATTGGGGGACTCGCTGGAAGTTTCGGTCTACTTTCTTCCCAGCGAGAACATTAACATATTTTCTAGAATCCTTGATAAGATCGAAAAGCTCTTAGCAACCTTCCCCACCCTCTCAGAGCTGGTGGGTGGCGAATCTAATGCCCGGTTCAGCAGAAGAGACCTGGAAGGCAGGCGTAACCGTTGGAGTGAGTTGTTCTGCTTCTGGGCGAACAGAATGAAGCTGGGTCTGCTGAGCTGGGTTAGCTATCCGACCTGTGCCCGACCACCGGGGTCGAGCGTTATAGATCTAACGTGGTGCACGCCGGAAGCTGGCGACCGTCTCACGGACTGGAGGGTGGATGTGGCTGAATCCCTGTCGGACCGCCTATATGTTAGATTTAGTTATAGTCACGAGGCCATACAGTTCTGAAATTCACGCCCACAACATAAAAAGCTCCCTCGTTGGAAAGATAACTCTCTTGATGAGGACTACTTGGTTGCTGCACCCATTTCAGGAGAACGGATGGGTGGTACTATGCGCGGGGAGAATACGGCCAGTGCGGACAGCGCAGACAAACTTGTGAAGTGGGCACAGTCAACATTGAAACACGCGTGCGACACGGCCATGTCCCGGGTGGGGGTACAAATGTACTTACTGGTGGACGGACGAATTAACGAACCCTAGGGTCGTTGCAAGGACCACAGTAAGGATACTTTTCAGGGCCTGGAAAAAGAAGAATATGGAGGAAATAGTGCCGTGCCTGGACTCCCGAAGGTACGCAAGAAGCGCCCTAACTAGGGCCATTAAGGAAGCCAAGGAGAACTCCTGGAGGGACCTGTTAGAAACTAAAGAGAATGATCCATGAGGAAGAACTTTCAAATTCGTTTTGGGAACCTTCTGCCTTATGCCCAGCCAGTAACTGTAACCCTGGAGGATGAGGTACCAGAGAATATACTCTCTGAACTATTCCCAGGAGGACCGGGAACTGATGAGCAACAGGAGCCTGCACTCGCAGGGGGTGACTATCTCTGCGGAGATGATCTTGGCTGCCGCCAGGAAAGGAAAAGGTTGGAAGGCTCCTGAACTGGATGGGATAACAGGTGTGGTTGTTTGTGCTGCATCGACACACTGTGGGAAATGGTGAGCGCAGTGCTTCTCTGCATGCTTGAGGACTGGAAAGTTCCCGTCAGCGTGGAAGATAGTGAAGCTTGTTTTGATCAAAAAGAAAAGGGATGCTCCCCCAGACTCACTAGGATCATATAGGCCCATACGCGTGATTGGCGAACTGGGGAAACTATTCGAGCGTATAGTTGTTGGCCGGATTAACAGATACTCAGAGGCGATTCGGACCCTGGCGACATCACAGTATGAATCTAGAACGGGCAGATCTACTGTAGATGCCATCCTCCATGCCTATAAATTTGTGTAGACATCGACATAGAACAGAAAAGTGGTTATCCTGATGAATCTGGATATCTCCAACGCTTTCAATTCTGTGCAGTGGGCCGTTATCTTTAGGGCATTGGAGCGGAATAACCTTCTAAGCTACCTGGTGCACATCATCAGGACTTACTTAGACAATCACGCCGTAACATATACAAACAGAAATGGACGCGCCGTGGAAAGACATGCGTATTGTGGGTTTCCACAGGGATCCGCTTTGGGCCCTACGTTAATGAACATTGCCTATGACAGTGTCCTCCGAATCCCGATGCCAGGTGGCTCCAGTGTTGTCTGCCTTGCGGATGACATGGCCGTCCTGTCATCGAGATGGAACCTGTCTCAGACTATCATAAACGCTGAGCGTGGCTTGGACGTTTTGATGGAGGTGATCGAGGGGTTGGGTCTTAAAGTGGTGCCGCAAAGGAAGGAGGCCATGGCCTTCCCTGCTTCTGCCTTCTGCAGACGCAGGAATGACCTGCCCCCTAAGATTTGCTTTAGAGGTGTTTGCGTAGGAATTACAACAAACGTTATATACCTGGACATAGAAATAGATTCAAGAATGTCGTTCAGGCCTCACTTCGAGGCCCTAATCCCTAAAGCAGAGGGTGTCCTCTGGTGCGTTAGGAGGCTTCTTCGGGTCTTTCACGGGCGGGGGAGATGAAGCGATGCCTCAACAGCGGCGTGATCTACTCGATACTCCTATATGGGGCTCAACATATTCAACTCTCGTGTTGTGGCGCGCCATCGTGGGAGACATGAGGATCGTGCGGGCTATTCGGTGCATCCAGAAGAAGGTGGCGATCCGGGTGTTGTGCTTATAGAACGGTCTTCTTCCACGCGGCTATGATGATAGAGGGTATCCTCCCTCTCGCTAATCTGGCACCCCGGCTAACGGAGACGTATGCGGCTGTTAGAGACGCGGAGGGACCTGCTCCGCCGTTTACTATGGCTATGCTCTTGCCAGAAGGAGGGCAATAGATGCGTGGAACCCTGAGGGACTTGGACTCGTATGAGCTCCAGCAGCAAAGGGAGTGCGTGCGAGGGCGCCTATCGCCGAATGGTTAGCTGAATGGATTGGTAGGACGTTCTTGATCGGAACGACATTTCACACCACATAACTGATGACTGAACATGGCTATTTCTCAGCGTACTTAAATAAGATAAGGATGATTCAATCCCCATGTTGTTTCCACTGCGGGGTGAATGAGGATATGGCTGAGCACACCCTGGTTGGCTGGCCGGCGTGGACGGATGCCACGAATGAGCAAATCGCTGCGATTAGGATAGGGCAGCAAACCCATCCCATTATAGTCAGGGTCACCTTGACTGTCCCGGGGGGATGGGCGGCCTTCCAGACCTTCGCAGGGCGGATCACCCGTGCAAAGGAAGATGCTGAGAGACGCAGGGAACGGACGCAAGATGAAGGAAGTATGAGTGAGGGTGCGGGTGTGTATGTAGACAGGTGTGCGAACGACAGGCCGCATGGGAGAGTAGCTCGAGTGCGGCCACCTCACGCAAGGCTCTGAGCTGCTCAGGTTGCGCTTGGTTTACGAGTCGCTACTCTCTAGGTGCGAGTTTGTGTATACATTGAGTGTGTGTATGCAGGCGTGAATGGTTCAGGTCAGAGCAACATGGGGTGCGGATCGGGTCAATATGTATATAGTTATGGAGCAATTGCGTCTCCGGAGGCTCGAGGGTCCCTATCAAGTGCGCCATATTTGTATGAATGGCGATGAAACTATGAGATCAAGGCGAATACAGGCCTAGCTCAGCGAGGAGGGATACTGGGCGTATTTGTAATACGCTTACGCGCGACCCCGCCCATCCTCTCACTCCTCAGCGTGTTAGCAATAAAGATCGGGAGGTTTTTAGTTGGAAGGCGATCCGAACCTGAGAGTATTCTCAGGCGTGTTGATTCCGACATTTCCCTGATTATCGGGCTCTGGGTGCCTATGAAGATTTTTCATCCTGGCGAAACAAATGAGAATACCTTGCGAACCAATGCGTCTGTAAGACTTCGAAATATTCACAATCGTTGAGTGAAAATCATGCGAGTGACTTCGGTCCAATGCGACTGTCGGACTTGGAAATAACCCGACTAGTCCGTGATAAGTTTTGCGAAAGCCTCTCGAACCAATGCTGCTGTAGGACTTAAAAATAATACGACTGCTCGAGGAAAAGTTATATGAGTAAGTCTGGGACCAATGCGGTGGTTGGTCTTGGAAATTGCATACAAGTCGAGAGAAACTTGTGCGAGCGCTTCTTGAACCAATGCTGCTGTGGGGCTTTGTAATATTCCGATTTTTCGAATAAAAATTGTGCGAGTGACTGCAGACTCATTGCGACTGGTGGACTTGGAAATATTCCCAGTAGTCGACGGAAATATATGCGAGTGCTTCTCGAACCATTACGACTGTCGTCCTTAGAAATATTCCGACTAGTGGAGGGAACATTATACGAGTTACAATGGAACAATAGCGCTTGTTGGTCTTGGAAATATTCCGAGTAGTCAACGTAAAATTATGGGAATACCTCTTGGACCTATAAGACTGTCGGGCTTGATGACTTTCCGATTAATCGCGGGAAAGTTATGCGATCAATTAGTGGACTACTGCGGCTGTCTGCATTGGAAATATACGTACTAGTAGCGTGGAAGATACGCGACTGCCTCTAGAAAAAAAGCTATTGTCCTACTTGCTAATATTTCGACTTGTAAATTGTCAATTGATCGAGTGACTCCCGATACATTGCGTCTATCGGTTTTGGAAATATTCACACTAAGCGACTGAACGTTATTCGATTGTCTCTCGTAACAATGCGGCTGTTGGACGTAGAAATATTCCATCTGGTCCAGGGAAAGTTATGAGACTGCCTCTTGAACAGATAAGACTGTCGGATTGGAAATATCCTGATTTGTAAAGAAAGAGCAATGTGAGTGTCTTGTGAATCAATCCGACAGTCGGAACTGGAAATATACCGATTAGTCTAGGGAAAGTTATCCGAGTGTCTCTGGAACTAATGCGGCTATTGAACATGGTAATATTCCAACTAGTTGGAAGGAAGTTATGTGAATGCCTACTGAACCAATACGGCACCCTAACTGGGACATAATCCGACTATTCCAGGATAAGTTATGCGAGAGCATCAAGGGCCTATATGACTGTCAAAATTGCAAATAATCCAACTAGTCTAGGGAGATCTATGCGTGTGCAACCCGATCAAAAACGAATGTCGCACTTGGAAATATTCCGACCAGGCGAGTGAGAGTTATGCGTATGCCTCTAGAACCAATACGGCTATAGGAATTGGAAAATACTCGATTAGTCTAGAGAGAGTTATGCGATTGTCTCTGGAAGTAACAAGAACGTCGGATTTGGTGACATTTCTACTAGGGGAGGGGAAGTATAATAATAATATTAATAATAGAAATAATAACAATCATAACGATTATAACGACAATAGCAATTACAATAATAATAATGATAGTAATAATAACGATAAAACGATAATAATAATAATAACAATGATAACGATAATAACGATTATAACTATAATATCGTTAATAGCAATATTAATAACCACAATAATGGTAATAACGGTAACAACGATAATAACAATAATATAACGAAAATAGTAATAATAATAATAATGATAATGACGATAATAACGATATTAAGGAAAACAACGATCAAAACGATAGTAACGATATTAAGGAAAATGAACAATATAACAATACTAACGTAAATAACGTTACTAAAGATAATATCGATAATAACGTTAATAAAGATAATAATTACAATGAAAAACTAACGTAACATACGGTAATAATTATAATAACAACGATAATAATAATAATAACATTAATAATAATGACAATAATAACGAAAATAACGATAATAACGATAATGGCTCTGTTAATGGTAATAATAATGATAATAAAAATAAAGATAACAATAAAAATACCGATAATCAGCGTAATAATGATCGTAATAATAATAATAACGATAGTAACGATAATAAAGGTAATAACGATAATAACGATAATATCGATAATAGCGTTAATGACGATAATATAATCATGATATTTACAATAGTGACGATAATAACAAAAATACTAATTCATAGTATTTATAAACATTAATAATAATGACAATAATAACGAAAATAACGATAATAACGATAATGGCTCTGTTAATGGTAATAATAATGATAATAAAAATAAAGATAACAATAAAAATACCGATAATCAGCGTAATAATGATCGTAATAATAATAATAACGATAGTAACGATAATAAAGGTAATAACGATAATAACGATAATATCGATAATAGCGTTAATGACGATAATATAATCATGATATTTACAATAGTGACGATAATAACAAAAATACTAATTCATTAGCGTTTATAAATATTGTAACCATTATAATTATAATAACGATAGTAATAAAAATAACAACATGTACAGTCATAAGGATTATAATAATAATGACGATAATAACAATAATAAAGTTTCTAACAATAATAATAATATTAACAATGATAACTATAATAAAGATAATAATACAAATATTAATTATAACGATAATAATACAAATAATAATTATAATAACGGTAATTATGATAATAATAATAATAACGATAATATGGGAAATACGATAAAATGACAATATCGTTAGTAAAGATAATAACGATAATAACGTTAATAACGATAATAATAACGACGATAATAATAGAAACAATACTAATGACAATAATAACGAAAATAACGATAATTACTATGACAAAGGTAATAATGATAATAATAATAATAACGATGATAACGATAATAATAATATAAACGACAACAACGATTGTAATAGTTATAATAATAATAATACCAATAATAATAATAATAATAATAATAATAATAATAATAATAATAATAATAATAAATATAATAATAACCATAATAATAATAATAACAATAATAATAATAATAATAATAATAATAATAATAATAATAGTAACAATAATAATAATAATAATAATAATAATAATAATAATAATAATAATAATAATAATAATAATAATAATAATAATAATAATAATAATAATAATAATAATAATAATAATAATAATAATAATAATAATAATAATAATAATAACAATAATAATAATAATAATAATAATAATAATAATAATAATAATAATAATAATAATAATAATAATAATAATAATAATAATAATAATAATAATAATAATAATAATAATAATAATAATAATAATAATAATAATAATAATAATAATAATAATAATAATAATAATAATAATAATAATAATAATAATAATAATAATAATAATAATAATAATAATAATAATAATAATAATAATAATAATAATAATAATAATAATAATAATAATAATAATAATAATAATAATAATAATAATAATAATAATAATAATAATAATAATAATAATAATAATAATAATAATAATAATAATAATAATAATAATAATAATAATAATAATAATAATAATAATAATAATAATAATAATAATAATAATAATAATAATAATAATAATAATAATAATAATAATAATAATAATAATAATAATAATAATAATAATAATAATAATAATAATAATAATAATAATAATAATAATAATAATAATAATAATAATAATAATAATAATAATAATAATAATAATAATAATAATAATAATAATAATAATAATAATAATAATAATAATAATAATAATAATAATAATAATAATAATAATAATAATAATAATAATAATAATAATAATAATAATAATAATAATAATAATAATAATAATAATAATAATAATAATAATAATAATAATAATAATAATAATAATAATAATAATAATAATAATAATAATAATAATAATAATAATAATAATAATAATAATAATAATAATAATAATAATAATAATAATAATAATAATAATAATAATAATAATAATAATAATAATAATAATAATAATAATAATAATAATAATAATAATAATAATAATAATAATAATAATAATAATAATAATAATAATAATAATAATAATAATAATAATAATAATAATAATAATAATAATAATAATAATAATAATAATAATAATAATAATAATAATAATAATAATAATAATAATAATAATAATAATAATAATAATAATAATAATAATAATAATAATAATAATAATAATAATAATAATAATAATAATAATAATAATAATAATAATAATAATAATAATAATAATAATAATAATAATAATAATAATAATAATAATAATAATAATAATAATAATAATAATAATAATAATAATAATAATAATAATAATAATAATAATAATAATAATAATAATAATAATAATAATAATAATAATAATAATAATAATAATAATAATAATAATAATAATAATAATAATAATAATAATAATAATAATAATAATAATAATAATAATAATAATAATAATAATAATAATAATAATAATAATAATAATAATAATAATAATAATAATAATAATAATAATAATAATAATAATAATAATAATAATAATAATAATAATAATAATAATAATAATAATAATAATAATAATAATAATAATAATAATAATAATAATAATAATAATAATAATAATAATAATAATAATAATAATAATAATAATAATAATAATAATAATAATAATAATAATAATAATAATAATAATAATAATAATAATAATAATAATAATAATAATAATAATAATAATAATAATAATAATAATAATAATAATAATAATAATAATAATAATAATAATAATAATAATAATAATAATAATAATAATAATAATAATAATAATAATAATAATAATAATAATAATAATAATAATAATAATAATAATAATAATAATAATAATAATAATAATAATAATAATAATAATAATAATAATAATAATAATAATAATAATAATAATAATAATAATAATAATAATAATAATAATAATAATAATAATAATAATAATAATAATAATAATAATAATAATAATAATAATAATAATAATAATAATAATAATAATAATAATAATAATAATAATAATAATAATAATAATAATAATAATAATAATAACAATAATAATAATAATAATAATAATAATAATAATAATAATAATAATAATAATAATAATAATAATAATAATAATAATAATAATAATAATCATAATAGTAATAATAATAATAATAATAATAATAATAATAATAATAATAATAATAATAATAATAATAATAATAATAATAATAATAATAATAATAATAATAATAATAATAATAATAATAATAATAATAATAATAATAATAATAATAATAATAATAATAATAATAATAATAATAATAATAATAATAATAATAATAATAATAATAATAATAATAATAATAATAATAATAATAATAATAATAATAATAATAATAATAATAATAATAATAATAATAATAATAATAATAATAATAATAATAATAATAATAATAATAATAATAATAATAATAATAATAATAATAATAATAATAATAATAATAATAATAATAATAATAATAATAATAATAATAATAATAATAATAATAATAATAATAATAATAATAATAATAATAATAATAATAATAATAATAATAATAATAATAATAATAATAATAATAATAATAATAATAATAATAATAATAATAATAATAATAATAATAATAATAATAATAATAATAATAATAATAATAATAATAATAATAATAATAATAATAATAATAATAATAATAATAATAATAATAATAATAATAATAATAATAATAATAATAATAATAATAATAATAATAATAATAATAATAATAATAATAATAATAATAATAATAATAATAATAATAATAATAATAATAATAATAATAATAATAATAATAATAATAATAATAATAATAATAATAATAATAATAATAATAATAATAATAATAATAATAATAATAATAATAATAATAATAATAATAATAATAATAATAATAATAATAATAATAATAATAATAATAATAATAATAATAATAATAATAATAATAATAATAATAATAATAATAATAATAATAATAATAATAATAATAATAATAATAATAATAATAATAATAATAATAATAATAATAATAATAATAATAATAATAATAATAATAATAATAATAATAATAATAATAATAATAATAATAATAATAATAATAATAATAATAATAATAATAATAATAATAATAATAATAATAATAATAATAATAATAATAATAATAATAATAATAATAATAATAATAATAATAATAATAATAATAATAATAATAATAATAATAATAATAATAATAATAATAATAATAATAATAATAATAATAATAATAATAATAATAATAATAATAATAATAATAATAATAATAATAATAATAATAATAATAATAATAATAATAATAATAATAATAATAATAATAATAATAATAATAATAATAATAATAATAATAATAATAATAATAATAATAATAATAATAATAATAATAATAATAATAATAATAATAATAATAATAATAATAATAATAATAATAATAATAATAATAATAATAATAATAATAATAATAATAATAATAATAATAATAATAATAATAATAATAATAATAATAATAATAATAATAATAATAATAATAATAATAATAATAATAATAATAATAATAATAATAATAATAATAATAATAATAATAATAATAATAATAATAATAATAATAATAATAATAATAATAATAATAATAATAATAATAATAATAATAATAATAATAATAATAATAATAATAATAATAATAATAATAATAATAATAATAATAATAATAATAATAATAATAATAATAATAATAATAATAATAATAATAATAATAATAATAATAATAATAATAATAATAATAATAATAATAATAATAATAATAATAATAATAATAATAATAATAATAATAATAATAATAATAATAATAATAATAATAATAATAATAATAATAATAATAATAATAATAATAATAATAATAATAATAATAATAATAATAATAATAATAATAATAATAATAATAATAATAATAATAATAATAATAATAATAATAATAATAATAATAATAATAATAATAATAATAATAATAATAATAATAATAATAATAATAATAATAATAATAATAATAATAATAATAATAATAATAATAATAATAATAATAATAATAATAATAATAATAATAATAATAATAATAATAATAATAATAATAATAATAATAATAATAATAATAATAATAATAATAATAATAATAATAATAATAATAATAATAATAATAATAATAATAATAATAATAATAATAATAATAATAATAATAATAATAATAATAATAATAATAATAATAATAATAATAATAATAATAATAATAATAATAATAATAATAATAATAATAATAATAATAATAATAATAATAATAATAATAATAATAATAATAATAATAATAATAATAATAATAATAATAATAATAATAATAATAATAATAATAATAATAATAATAATAATAATAATAATAATAATAATAATAATAATAATAATAATAATAATAATAATAATAATAATAATAATAATAATAATAATAATAATAATAATAATAATAATAATAATAATAATAATAATAATAATAATAATAATAATAATAATAATAATAATAATAATAATAATAATAATAATAATAATAATAATAATAATAATAATAATAATAATAATAATAATAATAATAATAATAATAATAATAATAATAATAATAATAATAATAATAATAATAATAATAATAATAATAATAATAATAATAATAATAATAATAATAATAATAATAATAATAATAATAATAATAATAATAATAATAATAATAATAATAATAATAATAATAATAATAATAATAATAATAATAATAATAATAATAATAATAATAATAATAATAATAATAATAATAATAATAATAATAATAATAATAATAATAATAATAATAATAATAATAATAATAATAATAATAATAATAATAATAATAATAATAATAATAATAATAATAATAATAATAATAATAATAATAATAATAATAATAATAATAATAATAATAATAATAATAATAATAATAATAATAATAATAATAATAATAATAATAATAATAATAATAATAATAATAATAATAATAATAATAATAATAATAATAATAATAATAATAATAATAATAATAATAATAATAATAATAATAATAATAATAATAATAATAATAATAATAATAATAATAATAATAATAATAATAATAATAATAATAATAATAATAATAATAATAATAATAATAATAATAATAATAATAATAATAATAATAATAATAATAATAATAATAATAATAATAATAATAATAATAATAATAATAATAATAATAATAATAATAATAATAATAATAATGATAATAATAATAATAATAATAATAATAATAATAATAATAATAATAATAATAATAATAATAATAATAATAATAATAATAATAATAATAATAATAATAATAATAATAATAATAATAATAATAATAATAACAATAATAATAATAATAATAATAATAATAATAATAATAATAATAATAATAATAATAATAATAATAATAATAATAATAATAATAATAATAATAAAAATAATAATAATAATAATAATAATAATAATAATAATAATAATAATAATAATAATAATAATAATAATAATAATAATAATAATAATAATAATAATAATAATAATAATAATAATAATAATAATAATAATAATAATAATAATAATAATAATAATAATAATAATAATAATAATAATAATAATAATAATAATAATAATAATAATAATAATAATAATAATAATAATAATAATAATAATAATAATAATAATAATAATAATAATAATAATAATAATAATAATAATAATAATAATAATAATAATAATAATAATAATAGTAACAATATTAATAATAATAATAATAAGAATAATAATAATAATAATAATAATAATAATAATAATAATAATAATAATAATAATAATAATAATAATAACAAGAATAATAATAATTACTATAACAACAACATTACTAATAACGATAACAATAATAATAATAATAACAACAACAATAGTGATAATAAAGACTATTACAATAATAATAATAATAATAATAGTAACAATATTAGTAATAATAATCATGATAACTAGAATAATAGTAACAAGATTAGAAATAATAATAATAATAACAACAGAAAAAATAGAAATAATACAATAGTAGTAATAATTATAAAAACAATACCAATAATAATAATAATATCAATAGCAATAATAATAACAATTACAAGAATAATGACACTAACAAAAAAAATAATAATAATAACAATAATTAGAATAATATTGATATAAATAATAATAATAATAAAAAAAATAACAACAATAACAAAAATAACAACAATAATAAGAGTAGGAAAGAATAATAATATCAATAATAATATTAATAACAACAACAATAATAATAAAAATAACAACGATAATAACAGAAAAAAAATAATAATAATAACAATAATAATAATAACAATAACAATATCAATAATAATAGCAATAACAATAATAATAACAGTAACAATAAAGGTAATAATAACAATATGAATAATAATAATAATAACAATAAAAATAAAAATAATAATGACATTAGCAATAACAATAATAATAATAATGATAAGAATAATAGGAATAATAAGTACAATAAAGATAATGAGAATAATAGTATGAATATTAGGAATAGTAAGAACAATATGAATAATAGGAATAATAATAATAATAATAATAATAGTATTATTAATAATAATAATATGATTTATAATAAACAAAATAATAATAAAATTATTCACAAAAATAATAATACGAAATATTACAACAAAAAAATAATAATAATAAGAATAATCATATTAATAAGAATATTAATAATTATCAGAATAAATAGAATAAAAGTAATAATAATAATAATTATAATAATAATAATAATAATAACAATAATAATATTAATAATAATAATGAGAAAAAAAAGAAATGTCAGAATTATAAGAATGACAATAATAATAATAATAATTATAATAATAATAATAATAATAATAATAATAATAATAATAATAATAATACTAATGACTATAACAAAAACAATAATAATAACAATTATAATAACAATCACAATAACAATAATAATAATACTATAAATATCATTTATAATATTAATATCAATAATAATAGCAATAACAATAACAATAATAATAACAATAAAAATAACATTAATAATAATAATAACAATAACAATAATATAAACAATAACAATAACAATATGAATAACAATAACAATAACAATAATAATAACAACAATATTAATAATGACAATAATAATGATAATAACAATAACAATAACGATAACAATATCAACATTAAAAATAATAATAATAATAATAAAGATCATAATAACAAGAATAATAATAATATGAATAACAATAATAATAAGAAAAATAATAACAATGATAATAATAGCAATGACAATAAAAATAATAATTATTATAACAGAATCAATAATAATAATAATAACATTAATAAGTATAATAATAATAATAATAATAACAAATATAATAAAAATAACAAAAACAGTTTTAATAACTATAACATTAACAATAAAAATAAAAATATGTAAAAACAATAATAATAAAAGTAACGATAGTAATAATAATAATAATAATAATATCATAAATCATAATAATAACAATATCAAAAAAATAATAATAACAATAACAACAGCAAAAATGATAATAATAACAATAACAATAATAATTACAATTACATTAAAAATAATAATAACGATATAGATAGTAGTAACAATAAAAATAATAAAACAATAACAACAGCAATAGTAATAATAATAGCAATAAGGATATTAATAATTAAAGCCATAACAATAAAAATAATAATAGTAATAGCATTAATAATAATAAGAACCATAACAATTATAATAATATTAATAATAATAATAATAACAATAATAATAATAATTATAGCAATAATAACAATAAGAATAATAATAATTATTATAGTAATAATAACAATTACAATAATAATAATAATAACAATAGCAGTAATAATAATAATAGCAATATCAATATTGATAATTATAACAATAACAACAAGAATAATAATAATAATAATAATAATAATAATAATAATAATAATAATAATAATAATAATAATAATAATAATAATAATAATAATATTAAGGACAACAACAATAAAAATAACAATAAAAATAGAAATAATAGAAATAATACTAAGCCTATAAAAATAACAGTAACTATATTAATAGCAATAACTATAATAACATCAATAACAACAATAAAAACAAAAACAAAAAAGATAATAATAATAATAATAACAATATTATAAATAATGACAATAATATAATAATAATAATAACAATAAAAATAACAATGACAATAATAACGCCTATATCATTATCAATAGTAATAACAGTTACAGTAATAATAACAATAAAAAGAATAATAATAATGACCATATCACTAAAAATAACAAAACAATAATAATAACAATAACAATAGCAATCGTAATAATAATAATAATGATAATAACAATAACAATAATAATAATAAAAACAATAACTATAGCAATAATAATTACAGTAACAATAACAATAATAATAGCAATAATAATAACAAAATCAATTATAAAAATTACAACAATATCAACATTAAAAATAATAGCAATTATAAAAACTATAACAATATCATTAATAACAAGAATATTAAAATTAACGAAAATATTGATAATAACTATAACAATAATAATAATAATAATAATAATAACATTAATAATAATAATAACAATATCAATAATAATAACAATAACAGAGAAAATAATAATAATAACAAGAACAATAGTAATAATCATAACAAAAACAATATTAATAGTAATAACAATAACAATAATAATAATAATAATAATTGCAGTAATAATAATAATAACCATAACAATAATAGTAATAATAACAATAATAAGAATAATAAAAAGAATAATAATAATAATAATAATTATAATAATAATAATAATAATAATAATAATATTAAACATAATAACACGTATAATAATAATAAGTATAGCAATAAAAATTATAATAATATAAATAATAACAGAGATAATAATAATAACGATACTAATAATTATAATAATGATAATAATAATAATAATGTTAACAACAACAAAAATATTGATAATAAAAACAATAACGAAAATAATAATAAAAGTAATAAAAACAATAATAATAAGAAGAAGAATAATCATAATAATAATTAGAATAACAATAATAATAATAATAACAATAGCAATAATATCAATAATTGCAATTACAATAATAATTATTGTAACAATGACAATAATATTAACAATAACAATACTGATAATAATGAGAATAACAATAACAATAACAATAACAACAACAATAATAATAATTATAACAATAACAAAAATAATAATAATAAGAATAATAATTGTAATTACAGTAACAATAACAATAACAAAAATAATCTAATAACAGAAATTACATCATTTTCATTAACAATAATAATAATAATAATAATAATATTAATAACTATAACGATAACAATAATAATAATAATAAAAATAGCAACAATACTAATAATAACAATAACAATAATAATAATACTAACAATAACAATAATAATAATAAAAACAACAGCAATGGAAATTATAGTAACTATATAAATAATAATAGTAATAACAATAATTATAACAATAACAATAATAATAACAATATCAATAAATAAAATAATAATAATGATAAGGTTAACAATAATAATATTAATAACAATAACAAAAATAATAATAACATCTATAAAAATAATAATAATAATAATAATTACAGAAATAAATGCAATAACTATAATAGTAATAATAATAATTACAAAAACAATAATAATAATAATATTAGGAAAAGTAGCAATAATGATAACAATAACTATAATAATAACAATAATAATAATAATAATAATAACAATTACAGTAACAAGAAAAATAATAATAACAATAACAATAATATAATAATAACAATAAAAAAACAATGATAATAACAAAAACAATAATAATAATATTAATGACAGTAACAATAATTATAATAATGACAACAACAGTAATAATAGTAGTATCAATTACAGAAATAATATTAATAACAATAACAATATTAAAAATAATGACGATGAGAATAGTAATTGTAATGAGTATAAAAATAATAATATTAATGTCAATAATAATAACAATAAAAAATACAATAAAAATAGCAATAAATAAAACAATAATCATAATGATAACAAAAACAATATTAATAATAATTACAACCAAATATTAATAAATATAGAAAAATTAAAATAAATATAAAGATAACAGAATTTTTATCAATAACATAAACAATAATAATAATAATAATAACAATAAAAATAACAATAACAAAAACAATAATATTAATAATAACAATAGCAACAATATTAATAATAACGATAAAAATAATAATAGTACAAACAATAACAATAATAATAACAATAATAATAACAATAACAATCATAATATTAATAACAGTAACAATAATAATAATATTAGCAATAACAATAATGATAATTACAATAACAATATTAACAAAAATGACATTAACAAAAAAAATATTAATAACAATATCAATAATAATAATAATATCAATAATAATAATGATAACAATAACGATAAAATAACTATAACAATAATAGAAATAATTACAATAACAATAATAATAATAACAAGTACAAAATAAAAAAAATAACTATAATAACAATAATAATTAGAAAAACAATAATTATAATAATATAAATGAAAATAGCATTAATAATAACAATAACTACAATAATAACAATAATGATAATGGTAACAATAACAATAATAATATTAATAAAAATAACAAAAATAATAATAATAACAATAACAAAAATAATAATAAAAACAATATCAATAATAATAATAATAGCAATAACAATGAGATTAACAATATGAAAAACTAAAATAATAATAATAACATGAACATTATTAATAACAATAACAATATCAATAATAATAATAATAACAATAACAATAATAATAACTATAACAATAACAATGATAACAACAATAACAATAGCAGTAATAATAAGAGTAACATTAACAATAATAATAATAATAACAATTATAATAATAGTAATAATTACAAAAACAATAATAGTAATAATATTAATGAAAATAACAATAATAATAACTATAACAATGATAATAATAATAACAATAAAAATAATAAGAATTATGAGGGCGATTACAATAATAATAATAAAAACAGTAACAAAAGTGAAATTAATAACAATAACAATAATAATAATAATAACAATAAATAGGATAATAATAATCATGACGATTATAATACTTATATTAATAACAATAACAAAAATAATAGTAATAATTATAACAATAATAATAATGATAACAATAACTGTAATAATAATAATAACGATAATAATATTAATAACAATAACAATAATAAAAGTAATAATATAAATAACAGTAATTATATCAATAACATTAACAATAATAATAAAGATAACAATAATAATAATACTAACAATAACAATAATAATAATAATAACAATAGCAACAATATTAATAATAACAATAACAATAATAATATTACTAACAATAACAATAATAATGATGAAAAAACATCAATAACAATAATAACAGCTATATAAATAATAATAGTAATAACAATAATAATAACGATGACAATAATCATATTAATAACAATAACTATAATAATAACAATAGCAATAACAATAATCATAATAACAATAACAATATTAATAATAATTACATTAACATAAATAATAATCATAACAATATCAATAATAATAACAATAACAAAAGCAATAATAATAATGATAACAATAACAGTAATAATAATAATAACAATATCAATAATCATAATAGTAACAATAACAATTATAATAATAATAATAACAACAGCAACATTAATAATATCGATAATTATAATATTAATAATCACAATAGCAATAATATTAATAATAACAATAGCAATAATATTAATAATAACAATAACAGTAGTAATTGTAATAACAATAACAAAAATAATAATAAATATAATAATTATAATAAGAACAAAAATATCATCTACAATATTAATAACTATAAAAAAACAAAAATAACAATAATAACAGTAACAATAACAATAATAATAATATTAATGACTATTACAATAATTATAATAATAACAATAACAATAATATTGATAATATCAATAGCAATAATAATAATAATAACAATGGCAATAATCATAATAATAACAATATCAATATTGATAACAATAACAATAAGAAAAATAATAATAACATCAAATGTAATAACGATAACAAAAAGAAAATTATTAGGAATAACAATTACAATAATAATATTAATAGCAATAAAAATAATAATTATAACAATAACAATAATAATATTAGTAACAATAACTATAATAATGACAATAACAATAACAATAATAATAATAACAATAATAATATTAATAAAAATTACAATACCAAAAATAATAATAATATCAATAACAGTAATGATAATAATAACAATAAAAGTAATATTAATATTAACAATAATAGTAATGATAACAATAACAATAATAATAATAGCAATATCAAAAATAGTAATAATAATAATAATAATAATAATAATAATAATAATAAGAATAATAATAAAGTAATAATCACAATAACCATAATAACAACAATAACAATAATAATAATAATAGCAACAACAGAAATAATAATAATAACCATAAATATAATAACACTAATAGCAATGATAATAATAATAACAATGACAATAATAATAATAATAACTACATCAATATTAATAACAATAACAATAATATTGTTATTAACAATATCAAAAATAATAAGAATAACAGAAATAATAATAATAATAACAATAACAATATTAATAATAATAAGAATAACAAAAACAATAATATTAACAATAACAATAATAACAATAACAATAATAATAATAATAATTATGACAATAACAATAATAATAATAAGAATAATAATAACAATAACAACAACGATAGTAATAATAATAACAATAACAATAATAATAGCAACAATAACAATAATAATAATAATAGTTAGAACAATAAAAATAATAATAATGAAAATGTTCATAATTACATGTATAATAGTAATAACAATTACAATAATATTAATTATAATAGTAATAATAATTATAATAATAATAACCATCATAACAAGAATGATAATAATAAGAATATCAATAATAATAATAACAAAAATAATAATAATAAGAAGAATAGCAATAATAATAATAATAGCAATAATAATAATGGTAATAATAATAATACCAAAAATAATAATAATAACAATAGCAATAATATTAATCATAAAAATAACAATAATAATAATAATAACAATAACAAAAATATTAATAAAGATAATAATAATAATAATATTAATAAGTATAATCATAATAATAATACTATTAATAATAATCATAATAACAATTATAAAAATAATGACAATAATAATAATAATATCATTGACAATAATAATAATAATAACAAAGAAAATATTAATAATAACAACAACATTATTAATAATAATAACAATAACAAAAATAATAATAATATCAATAATAATAACAATAACAATTAATATGATAATAATAATAATAATTATAAAAAAATAATAATATCTAGAATATCTGCTACAATAATAATAACAATAACAATAATAGTAATAATAACAATAACATTAATAATAACTATAACAATATCAATAATAACAATAATAACAATAGCAATAATAATAATGATGACAATATCAATAATCATAATTATAACAATTACAAGAATACTAATAATAACAATAATAATAATAATTATAATTATTAAAATAATAATGATAAAATGAAAATGATAATAATAATAACAATGATAATAATAATAATAGGATTAATGATTTTAATAATGATAATATTAATTATAATAATGATAATAATAATGATAATAATAATAATAATAATATCAATAATAATAATAACAATAACAATAACAAAAATAATAATAATAATAATAATAATAATAAAAATAATAATAATAATAATAACAGCAATAATAATAACGATAACAATAACAATAATAGTAATAATAACAATAACAATACTAATAATATTAATGACAGTAACAATATTTATAATAATAACAATAATAATAATAGTGCTAACAAAAACAAATATAATATTACTAATAATAAAAGTAATACTGATAATGACAAGAACAGTAATAATAATGATAATAATAATGGTAATAATAATTATAATAATAATAATAAAAATAAAAATTATAATAATATTAACAATAACAATAATAATAATGATTATAATAATGGTAATAATAATTACGATAATAATAATAATCATAATAAAAAGAATAATAATAATAAGGCTAGCAAAAATAATAATAACAATAACAATTATAACAATAATAACAATAAAAATAATAATAATAATAATAATAACAATAATAACAATTATAACAATAACAATAATAATAATAATATCAATAATAATAATAACAATAACAATAACAATAATAATAATAATAATAATAATAATAATAATAATAATAATAGTAATAATAATAATATTAATAATAAAGATAATAAAAATAATAATAATAAAATTAATAATAGTAATAATAATAATAATAATAATAATAATAATATTAATAATAATAATAATAATAATAATAATAATATTAATAATAAAGATAATAAAAATAATAATAATAAAATTAATAATAGTAAT
The DNA here is from genome assembly GCF_050613455.1 of Vespa mandarinia. Lineage (NCBI taxonomy): Eukaryota > Metazoa > Arthropoda > Insecta > Hymenoptera > Vespidae > Vespa > Vespa mandarinia. The sequence continues at coordinate 24,163 of NW_028197184.1, read as the reverse complement.
AATAATAATAATAATAATAATAATAATAATAATCTTTCTTTGATGGTCTGTGAATGCTACTCTTTACGCACTAACCCAAGTAACCTGTCCGCCAGAAGAGCCCTTCACTATTAGGTTCCCCCATTGTGGTCCCTGTAGTGTCGGGCTCACCTTTGGAATAGGCACTAGCGATTAATCACATGTCCATCATAGTGGCATAGTGAAACCAACCCGTCACCGCCATGTAGTATTACTTCAGGATGGCGCCACTGCATCAGGTTTCATTACCGGACTCTCCCTTCGGCTTTACGGAGCAGGAGCTTGGAACAACGTTGGGGGTGTATGTGCCACCCATCTCCATCTTTTTTCTGCGCAATGTGGTCCTGGCGTACCGGGCCGCTTTGTTCCACTCCTCCTGACCTCGGAGCATTTTCTCGTCAATGTTGTCTTGGCGAGATTTTTCCGAGGTATTGATCCAAGGCGAGTCGTTCGACGCTCCACCTAACACATTCGAATATGTGTGGTGGGTGTCGTCGAAGGTCGAGTCGCCATAGGGGCAGTTGCCGTCTGCTACCTTCCTCATATTTGCGAGGTAGGAGCAGAACAGACCGTGCCCTATCAAAAATTGAGTGAGCTAGAAGTCGATCTCCCCCACCACCCGGTTTACCTAGCTGATGAGTCGGGCCTTCCATCTGCCCAGATGCTCCTGTTCACATCTGCTTTGCCAGGTCTCGATGCTGGTAGACCTGGCGAGCCTTGATGCCACCATCTTTCCCAGAACACACCTTTGCTGGTAGACGAATAGTCTCTCCTGGGCTAGTAGATCAATCGGGATTCCCCTCGTGAACTCTAGCACCGCGGGCTCAGAGACCGTGTGGTAGGAGTACGCTTTTCGGAGAGCGCACTTCCTCTGTACCGCGGTTATGCGCTTGCGATATTTCTCCTTTTACAGCGCCTCGGCCCAGACTTCAGCGCCGTACAGCATCACTGCTTCGGCGACGCGCATCAGCAGTCGCCACCTGCACGGTCGGGGCCCGTTGACATTTACCATGAGTGTGCCAAGCAAGGCTACCACTTTTGCTGCCTTGACGACTGCCCTGAGTATGTGCTCGCCATTATTAAGGTTTTTGTCGAGCATTATACCTAGATGTTTGACAGCCGACTTAGCCTGGACCGCCGCATCTCCTACAATGAAGCTGCGCAAGGTGATGTTGCGCTTCCTCATAATTAGCACAATCTCTGTCTTCTGGGCAGCTAGAGATAGCCCGTCGTCTTCCATCCAGGAGGTAACTCTCCGCATGACCTGGAAGAGCAGCAGCTGTGTCCCCTCCGTGTCTCTTGCGGTTATGACAACTGCAAGGTCATCTGCGTATCCAACCAAGAAAGCGCCTTCGGGGACTGCCATACGTAGGATGCCGTCGTAGAAAGTATTCCAGATATCCGGTTCCAGTATGGAGCCCTGGGCTGCCCCCGATATTAATTCTAAGCTTGTTGGACATTGCCAGTACTGTATTCTAGGAAGCGCTCGTTCAGATAGTCCCCGAGTATTCGGAGTAGATACTCCGGGACGCTGAAATTACGTTCGAGCGCTTCCATTGCCAAGTCCCACCTGACGGAGTTGAAGGCATTTCTCACGTCTAAGGTGGCCAGCAGACTCAAAGGGCGAGTTAGATGGTTCCCTCGCTCCGTCATTTCCGTGACGACCTCCTGGACTGCCTCGATGGTGGAGAGGCCGGATCGGAATCTATACTAGCGGGTAGCAAGATCCCTCGCTGCCCTTAAGGCTGCGTGCAGCCGTGGCCTAAGCAGCTTCTCCAGGAGCTTGCCAGGTGTATTGAGCATAAAAATAGGCCTGTATGACGAAGCGAAATCTGGTGGACCCTTACCCTTGCTTATGAGCACAAGTCTGTCTTTCTTCCACTGGTCGGGGAAGATGCCCCCCCATGAGGCACGTGTTGTAAATGTTCAGCAAGAGCTCAGAGTGGTTTGCGCGACGAATTTAATTATTTCTGCTGGAAGTCCGTCTGGACCGGGAGCTTTCTTGTTCCGTATAGAAGATACGGCCCTGAATAGCTCTTCTTCCGTGAATTTCGGTACCTCGATTATGCCGGGCGCATCCAAGCTGATCTCTCTCTTCGGCTGTGGGGGGAATAGAGTATGCACAATGTGATCCAAGTCCTCGCGTCCAGAGGGGTCCCTTGCGTGTTAGTTTCCAGCTTGCGAGTGACGATGAAGTACCCTAATCCACACGGATTCTAGTCGATATCCAGGCACAGCTCCTTCCAGCATCGTCGTTGACTGGCCTTGATGGTTATCTTCAGGGCATTCTTGGCCGCTTGATAGTCTGCGGCCAAAGAAGCAGCGTCGTAGTCGCGTCTCTTCGCTCGTTGTGCTAAACAGCGTAGCCTTAACCACTTTTAACAAAGATCTGCGATCTCGTTCGTCCACCAGTATACAGGGCGCCTCTGCCGTTTCGTGCCATTCTTTGGCACCGCTAACGCGCACGCCTTATGGATGAGCTGTATGGTTGCTGCGCTAATCAACCTGGCTTGTGCGGGTGGCGTTAGACTCGCGGAAGTACTTTGTTGGGATCTCCATCCTTCCTCTATGACCGAAGGCAGCCTCTCTCGATCCCTTCTTGTAATGTTCCACCGGTGGGGGGGTCGCTTTACACATGTCACGGCTGGCCTCCTATCATGTACATTGAATATGATATACTGGTGATCGATCCCGGTATAATCCTCGATTACCTGCCAGCCTGCGACTCTTGCCACAAGGTGTTCGTTGGCTAGAGAGACATCCGGGATCGTCTCTCTGTAGCCAGGCCTGCGGAAGGTTGACGTGGAACCTATGTTGAGTACTTATAGCTCCAGTCTCGACGATACGTCTTCCTCTGGAGTACGGCCTGGCCTCGCTCCATTTGAGAGTTTTGGAATTGAGGTCTCCAGCCACAATGAGATCTCCCTGCATTTACCGCAGCGAGTTTTCCAGATCGTCCAGTTTGATCTTGAAGTCGTCTATCCGGTCGTTCGGAGTGAGATATACACTGACATAGGTAGTCGAGTTATGTCTCACCCAAAAGTAACCGCGACCGGATCCTTGGTCCGACACATGTGTTAGTCGGGGTTCTGAGATCCAGATGGCCGCGGTGCCCAATTCGTCTGCGTACCATCCTACTCCTGCTCTGCCCTGGTACTGTTCGCTGATTAGAACAATATCTTTTTTCTCAGAGCAAAGCTGGGCTAGAAGGTGATGCGCCATCCTGCTCCTATTCAGGTTACCCTGAAGTACTCTCATCCTTTTTTTTCTGCTTCCTTGCTGTTGCAAGGGCCTCCTGGAAGGGTTTGCAGGCCCTCGATCCCGCCAGGTGCTTCCTAGATTCAACGCCGCTCTTTGAGCACAAGAAGCAAGTAGGCTCGCTGACCTGGCACTCCTTGATCTTGTGCCGCCACAATAATAGCAAACTTTACTGCGATCAGGTCTCTTGCCCGAGGCACTATAGTGACCATAGTCGTGACAAAGGTAGTATCGCCTCACTTCTGCCCTTCGCCTGACCCTGCAGCTGATGAAACCATTCAGCACTCTACCTGCCTTTAGAAGCTGCGCAGCTGTTTCCTCTTCTATTTTTACGAGGGCCAGGCGTTGTTGTCTTGCGTTGGGGTTCGTCATCTTAATTTCGATTTTCCGCGCGTAGCATGGCAGGGTCCTCTTTAGGACCTCCTCGACTTCTATCGACAAGGTGCTGCATTCACAGTACCGTATCTCCAGTGTAGCTCTAGGGAACAGTTCTGTGATGCTGCTCGTTTCTCCTAACTCTTTTCTCAGGGTTTGCGCGAACGAGGCCCTGATATCCACGGTGGTCTTCTTTAGTTAGAGGAGAATCCCTCCGGTACTAGTCTGCCGACCGATCTAATCTCTACCCATGAGGCGATGTTCTTGAAGCGCTGGTGGATGACTCCGACTACGTCCGGGTAAGATTTCCTTGCTAAGGATTCAGGAGGGTTGCGTTAGGCCTTCTTCTCTTTCTCAGCCTAACCTCCAATTTGCACGGCTTCTTTTTCTCCTGATGTAGGTTTTTCGTCGCCTTCGTCCCTGGTCTCTCCCTATTTCTATTCTTCTTCACGATCTCCGTCCACTTGGTGGATTTGATCGTCGTCGCCTCTTGCCTCGGTCTTTTGAGGGTATCCTCAGACAACCGCGACGGTCTTATGACTACTCTATTAACATTAATAATAATAATAATAACAATAATAATAATAATAATAATAAAAATAATAATAATAATAATAATAATAATAATAATAATAACAATAATAATAATAATAATAAAAATAATAATAACAATAATAATTTTAATAACAATAACAATAACAATAACAATAATAATAATACAAATAATAACAATAACAAAAATAATAATATTAATGTCAATAACTATAATTATAATAATAACAATAACAGTAATAATAATAATATAATAACAAAAATGAGAATAATAACAATATCAAAAACAATAATAACAACAATGACGATAGTAATAATAATGATAATAACAATAATAACAATAATAAAAATAACTAAAAAAATATGAGTAACAATAATAATAATAGCATATACAATAATAATAGTGAAAACAAAAACAATAATAATAAAAATAACAACAACAATAATAATAACAATAACAATAACAACAACAATTAAAATTTTAAAAACAATAACAATAAGCATAATAATAACAATTTCAATAATAATAATAGTAACATTAGCAGAACTAATTATAATAGGAATAGCAATAATCATAATAACTACAATAACAATAATAATAAAAATAACAATAATAATAATAATAAAAATAACAATAGTTATATTATAACATTAATAATAACAATAACAATAATAATAATAACAATAACAATAATAATAATAATAGCAATAACAATATTAATAATAATAACAATGACAATATTAATAATAATGTCAATAACAATAATAATAATAATACAATAATAATTATAATAACAAATACAATAATAATAGTAATGACAAAAACAATAATAATAATAATAAAAATTACAATAATAATATTAATAAAAATAACAATTATAATAATAACAGTAACAACAATAATAACGATGACATTAACAATATTAATATTAATAACAATATCGATAACAGAGTTAATAATAAAAACCATAACAAAAATATTAATAATAACGATAACAATAATAATTATAATAACAATGCTAATAATAATAACAATAATAATAATAACAGCAATAACAATAATAATAATAATAACAATAAAATATTAATAACAATAACAATAATGATAATAACAGTAATAACATTAACGATAATAATATCAATAACAATAGTAATAATAATAACAATAACCATTTTAATAACAATAACAATAATAATAATGATTACAACAACAGTAATAATATTAATAACAATAATAATAATAATAATAATAGTAACAATAATAATAATAATAAGAATAATAATAGTAATTACAATAATAATAGTAATAATAATAACAAGAACAATAATAATAATAACAACAATAACAATAATAATAGTAATAATAATCATAGGAACGAGAATAATAGTAATAACAATAACAATAACAATAATAATACTAATAATCATAATAATAACAATAATAATAATAACAATAATAACAATTGTAATATCAAGAATAATAGTAATAGTAATAGCAATAACGAAAATAACAACAATACAAATAATAATAACAATAACAATAACAATGATAATAATTACGAAAATAATAATAAGAATAATAATAACAATAATAATGCTAATAACAATAATAAAAACAATAAGAATAACAATAAAAATAATATTAACAATAACAATGCTAATAACAATGACAATAACAATAATAATTATTATAACAATAACAATAATATTAATAATAACAATAACAATTATGATAATAATTACAAAAACATAACAGTAATAGTAATGACATTAAAAATAACAATAACAATAACAATAATAGTAGCAGTAATAATAACAATAACAATAATAAGAACAAAAATAATAACAATTATAATAATAATAACATTAGCAAGAATAATAACAATAATAATAAAAATAATAATTACAACAACAATAATAATAACAATAACAATAATAATAATAATAACCTTAATAATAATAATAATAACAATAATAATAATAATATTAATAATAATAATAATAATAATAATAATAATGATAATAATAATAATAATGATAGTAACAAGAAAAATAATAATACGAATAGAAATATTAAAAATAATAACAATAAAAATAACAATAACAATAAGAATAATGAAAACAATAATAATAATAATAACAATGACAATAACAATAATAACAGCAATAATAATAGAAATAGCAAAGATAATAATAAAGTCTATAACAATAACTATAGTAATAGCAATTATAATTATAAAAACAATAAAAATAATAAGAACAATATCAATATCATTGATAACAATAATATTAATATTAACGAAATAACGATAATAACTATAACAATAAAAGTAATAATAATAACAATAATATTAATAATAATAATAACAATATCAATAATAATAACAATAACAATTATAATGATAATAGCAATAAGAATAATAATATATGTTACAGAAAAAATATTATAATAACAATAACAATATTAAAAATAACAACAGTAAGAAAAATGATAATACTGACAATAACAAGGATAATAGCAATAACAAATACAATAATAATAATTATAACAAATACAATAATATTACTAATAACAATAATAATAATAATAACATTAACAATAGTAATAATACGTTATAGCAATAACGATATTAATAAAAAATGACAATAACAATAATAATAATAGTAATAATAGCATGATAATAATAAGAATACACAACAATTATAGTAATAATAACAAGAAAAATAATAATAATAATAGTAATAATAATAATAATAATAATAATAATAATAATAATTTTAATAATAATAACAAGAAAAATAATAAGAAGTATAGCAATAATAATAATAATAACAAGCATGATATTAATGACAATGACAATAATAATCACAATAACAACAATAATAACAATAATAAAAAAAATAATAATAATAACAATAACAATATTAATAACAATGACAATTATAAAAATAATAATAATGACAATAACTATAATAATAAAAATAACAATAACAATAACAATAACAATAATTATAGCAATAACAATAATAATACTATTAACAATAATAATAATTATAACAATAACAATACTAATAATTATAACAATAACGATAATGATAATAATAACAATAACAATAATAATAATAAAAACAACAGAAATGATTATAATCATAACAAAAGCATCAATCCTAATAATAACATTAACAATAATAATAATAATAACAATAACAATAATAATAATAATAATAACAACAATAGGAATAACAATAATAATCAAATTAATAATAATAATACTAATGACTTTATATATAACAATAATAATAACAATTATAGTAATAACAACAATAACAATAATAATAATAACAATAACACTATTAATAGCAATAACAATAAAAATAGTAATAATAATAATAATAATAATAATAACAATAACAAAAACAATAACAATAATAATAAAATTACAATAACTATAATAATAACAATAGTAACAACAATAAAAATAATAATAACAAAAACAATAATATAATAATAACACTAACAAAAATAATTATGACAATAAAAATAATAATAATATTAATGACAGTAACAATAATTATAATAATAACAATAACAGTAATAATAGTAGTAACAGTAACAAAGATAAATTTTATAACGATAACAATAATTACAATAATGACGATGAGAATAGTAATGATAATTTCAATAAAAATAATAATAATAATGTCACTAATAATAATAATAACAAATACAGTAAAAATAGCTATAAGAAAATTAATGATAATAATAACAATTACAAGAATAATATTAATATCACTAACAATAATAATAATAACACTAAAAATAATAATATTAATAACATTAATAATAACAATAACAATAACAATAATAATAATAATGGCAAGAGCAACAATATTATTAATAACGATAACAATAATAATAATACTAAACATAACAATAATAATAATAAAAACAACAGCAATATCAATAATGATATGTATACAAATAATTATAGTAATAACAATAATAATAACGATAACAATAATAATATTAATAATAATAACAATAATAGTAACAAAAGCTATAACAATAATCAAAATAACAATTACAAAATTAATAATAATAAATATAATAATAATAATAATCATTACAAAAACAATAATAATATTAATATTAATAAAAATAACAATGTTTATATCAATAACATTAACAATAATAATAATAATTGCAATAACAAAAATAATAATAATAACAATAGCAATAATAATAATAATACCAATAACAATAATAATAATAATAATAACAATAAGAGTAATAATAATAATAACGATAGCAATAATAATAATAATTAAATTAAACATTATAATAACAATAACAATAACAGTAGTAATAACATAAATAATAGCAACAAAAGGCAATAACAATAACAATAATAATATAACTGCAATAATATTAACTATTACAATAACAATAATAATAATAATAGCAATAACAAAAATAATAATAATAACAATAACAAAAATAATAATAGTAATGACAATAACAATAGTAATAATAATTACAATAAGAATAATAATAATAATTATAATAATAATAATTATAACAGTAACAAAAATTATATTAAAAAAAATAACAATAACAATAACAATAGTAATAACAACTGTAATTAGAATAACAAAAATAATAACGATATCAATAACAATAATAATAATAATGACAATAACAACAACATTAATAATAAAAAAAACAATAATAACAATAATAATAACAATAGCAATAATAATAACAACAATATCAATAACAAAAACAATAGTAATTGTAATAACAGTAATAACAATAATAATATTAGCAATTATAATAATAATAACAGTAACAATAATGATAAAAATAACGATAGTAATAATAACAATAATAATAATAATGACAATAACTATAATAATAACAATAACAATAATAATAATACTTTCGATAAGAATAATAATAATAATAACAATATACATTAAAATAACAATAACAATAACAGTAGTAAAAACATTAATGAGAATAACAACAACCATAATAATTACAAGAACGATAATAATAATAATAACAATAACAATAATAATAATAATAATTATAACAATAGTAATAATCATAACTATAACAACAATAATAATATTAATGCCAATAACAATAATAATTGTAATTACAACAGCAATAATAGTAATAATAACAATAAAAAAAAAGAATAAGAATAATAAGAATAATAAGAATAATACGAATAATAAGATTAATAAGAATAATAAGAATAATAAGAATAATAAGAATAATAAGAATAATAAGAATAATAAGAATAATAAGAATAATAAGAATAATAAGAATAATAAGAATAATAAGAATAATAAGAATAATAAGAATAATATGAATAATAAGAATAATAATAATAAGAATAATGAGAACAATAAGATTAATGGGAATAAAAAGGGTAACACGATACATAAGATTAATAAGAATAATAAGATTAATTAGATTAATAAAAACAATAGGAATAATAAGAATAATAATAATAATTATAAGAGTAATAAGAATAATAAGAATAATAAGAATAATAAGAATATTAAGCGCAATATAAATAATAATAATAATAAGAGGAAGAAGATAATAAAAAATAACAAAAATAATAATAATAACAATAATATTAGTAGTAATAAGTAGAAAAATAATAATAAGAATAATAAGTTTTATAAGAATAATAAGAATAATAATTATTTTAAGAATAATAATAATACGTAATATAATAATAATTATAATACCAGTAATAGTAATGACAGGAATAATAAGAATTATAAGCATTATAAGAATAATAATAATAATAATAGTATTATCAGTTATATTAATACGAATAATATTAAAAAAAAATAATAATAATAAGAATAATCATATTAATAAGAATAAGAATACTAATAATAATAATAATAATAATATTAAGAATAATAATAAAAATCATAATAATAATAGCATTGACAATAATAATAATAACATTAATAATAATAATAACAACAAAAATAATAATAAAATTAAAGGCAATAACAATAATAAAAATAATAACAATACAAGTAATAATGATAATAACAATAACAATAACAATAACAATAACCACATCAATAATAATAATAATAACAATAAAAGTAATAATAATATCACTAATAAAAATAATAATATTAATAACAAAAATAATATCAAAAATAATAATAATAAGAATAAAAATAATAATAATAATAATAATAACAATATTAATAACAATAATAACAATAACAATAATAATAATAATAATAATAGAAATAATAATATTAATAGTATTGCCGATGATAATAATAACAAAAATAATAATAATAATAACAATAACAGTAATAATGATAATATTAATTACAATAACGATAATAAAAATAATAACAATAAGAATAAAAATAGTAATAATTCTAATAACAATAACACTAATAATAACAATAACAATAACAATAGAGATAATCACAATAACAATATTAATAATAATAACAATAACAAAAATAATAATATGACAATAATAATAATAATAACAATAAAAATAATAATAATAATAGTAATGACAATAAGAATAATAATAATAATAACAATAATAATAGCAATGACAACTATGATAATAATAATAACGATATCAATAATAACAACAATAACAATAATAATATCAGTAACAAAAATAATAATAATTACAATAAGAATAACGATAATAATAACAATAACACCAGTAATGACAATGACAATAACAATAGTAATAATAATAACAATAACAAAAATAGTAATAATGACAATACCATTAAAAATAAAAATAACAATAACAATAATAAAGACAATAACAGTAATAATAATATTAGCAATAACAATAATAATATTTATAACAATAACAATAATAATTATAACAATAATAAGAACAATAATACTTATAACAATTACAATAATAATAATGATAACAATAACAATAACAATAATAATAACAATAATAGTAATAAAAATAATAACAATAACACCAATAATGATTATAGTAGCAATAATAATAACAATAATAATAAAAATAAGAGTAATAATAACAATAATAATATCTTTAGCAATTACTATAATAACAATAACATTAAGTTTAATAATAACAATAACAATAACAATAATAATAATATTAACAATAATAATATTAAAGTAATAACAATAATAATAATAATAACAATAACAACAAACTAACAATAACGATAACAATTATAATAATAATAACATCAACAATACTAATAATAACAATAGCAATAATAATATTAAAACAATAACAGTAATAATAATAACAACAGTAGCAATAATCGTTATAATAACAATAAAAATAATGATAATATTAACAATATACACAGAAATAGTACTAACACTAAAACTATCAATAATAATAATAATAACAATAACACTATCAATAATAATAATAATAACAGTAACAATAGAATTGACATTGACTATGACAATAACAATAATAATAACAATAAGAGTAATTATAATAATTACAATAACAAATATAATAATAATAAATATAACAAGACTAATAATAATATTATTGTCAATAACAATAATAATAATATTAACAATAGTAATAATAATGACGATGTCAATAATAATAATAATAACAATATCTGTAATAATAACAATAACAATAATAATAACAATATCAATAAAAATATTAATAACAATATCAATAATAAAAACAATAACAATAACAGTAATAATAATAATAAAAAATCAATAAAAATAGCAATAACCATATTTATAACAATAAGAATAATAATAATAATAATAATAATAACAATAAATATAATTATAATAATAATAATAACAATAAAAATAATAATAATAATAATAATAATAACAACAATAATAAAAATAACAGTATTAATGGTAATAATAAAAACAATAACAATAATAATAACAATAATAATATTAATAATAACAGTAATAATAATAATAATAACAGTGAAAATAATAATAATAACAGTAACAATAATAATGACAATAATAATAACAATACTAATAATAATAACAATAACAGTAATAATAATAGCAATAACAATAATAATAACATTAACAAAAATAATAACAATAATAATAAAAATAATAATTACAACAACAATTATAATAACAATAACAATAATAATAATAACCATAAATATAATAATAATAATAATAAAAATAATAATAATATTAATATTAATAAGATAATAATAATAATAATAATAATAATGAAAATAATAAGAATAATAATGATAGTAACAAGAAAAATAATAGTACGAAAAGCAATAATAATAATAATATAAATGAAAATAACAATAACTATAGAAATAACAATAGCAATAGCAATAATAATAACAATTACAATGACAATAGTAATTATAATAACAATAACAATAACAATAACAATAATAATAACAATAATATTAATAATAACAATAATAATTACAAAAACAATAACATTAATAATAATTATAAAAACAACAATATCAATAATAATAACAATAATAATAGTAATGCAATAAAAAAAACAATAATAATAACCATAAAAACAATAATATCAATAAGAATAGTAATAATAGTAAGAATAACGATAATAATAGTAATAACAATAAAGATTATAACAATAATAATAATAGCGTTAATAATAATAGTAACAATAACAAAAATATTAATAATAATGATAATAACATTAATTATCATAATAATAAGAATAATAATAATAAGGATAGCAATAACAATAATAATAACTATAACAATAAAAGTAATAATTTTTATAAAAATAACAATAAAATAAATATATCAACAATGATAATAATAACAATAAGAATAGTAATAATAATATAAATAACGATATTAATAATAATAACAGTTACAATAATTATAATAATGACAACAATAATAATAATAATTATAATATCAATAACAATAATAATAATATTAAGAATGATATCTAGAACAATAATAATAATAATAATAATCATAATAACCAAAATAACAAGAATAATAATAATATGTATTGCAATAATAATAATAACAATAACAATATTAATAATATTAACAATAACAAAAATAATAACATTACAATAATAATAATCTTAACGATAACAATAATAATAATAATATTAATGACAATACCAATAAGAATAACAATAAGAATAATGATAATATCAAAGAGAACAATATCAATAATAATTATAATATGAATAATAATAACAATAATAATAATAACAATGACAATAAGAATAATAATTATGATAACACAAACTGTAATAATAAAAATCACAATAATAAATATAATAATAATAAGAATAATAAATATAATAAAAATAACAATAACAATATTAATAATAATAACATTTATAATAATAACAATAACAATAATAATAAAAGTAACATTAACAATAACAATAATAACACATAATAACAATAATAATAACAATAACAATAAGATTAATAATAATAAAGACAATAAAAACAACATAAATAATAACGATAACGTTAATAATAATAATAACAACAACAATAGTAATAATGAAAACTAACGTAAATAATAATAACAGCAGTAACAATAATAATAATATAACAACAGCAATAGTAATAATAATGACAATAACAATAATAATAATTATAATAGTAAAAATATTAATAATAATAATCACGATAACAAGAATAATAGTAATAAGATTAGCAATAATAATAATAACAATTGAAAAAATAAAAATAATATCAATAGAAGTAATAATAATAATAACAATACCAATGAAATAAAAATAACAGTAACAATAATAATAACAATAACAATAACAATTATAATAATTATAACAATAACAATAAAAATAATAAAAACAATAATAATAATAATAACAATGGCAATAACTATAATAAAAGCAATAACAATAAAAATAGAAATGATAATAATAGAGAGTATTACA
>NW_028197184.1:0-5000 GCF_050613455.1 Vespa mandarinia | reverse complement strand
TGCGATCGGGGACCAGCACGAGGCACTATGGTGGCCACAGTCGAGGCAGCGGTAGCGTCGTCTTACTTCTCCTCCTCGCCTGACATTGCAGCCTTCACAGCCGACTAGCACTCGGTCGACCTTCAAAAGCTTCTCAGCTGCTTCCTCTTCTATTTTGACAAGGGCCAAGCGTTGCTGTCTCGCGTTGGCGTTCGTCATTCTAACTTCGAGTTTCTCGCGTAGTCTGGCAGTGTCCACTTATGGGCCTCCTCGACTTCTACCATCGATGTGCAGCAATCGCATTCCCGTATCTCCAGCGTAGCTCTGGGGACCAGTTTTGTGATGCTGCTCGTGTCTCCTACTTCGCTCCTCAGGGTTTCTGCGACTGAGGCTCTGATCTCAGCAATAGTGTTCTTGAGTTCGAGGAGAACCCTCCCGTTCTGGTCTACCAGACCGATCTAACGTCTACCCCTGCAGCGCTGATCTTCATGCGCTGGAGGATGGCTCCGACTACGTCTAAGTAAGTTTTACCTAGCTCAGGTTTCAGGAGGATCGCGTCCGGCTTCGTTCTATTTCTCGGCATGTCTTCCGATTTGCTCGGCTTCTCTTTCTCCTTCCGTGGGATTTCGTAGCATTGTTCACTGATATTTCTTGTTTTTTCTTATTCTTAACGACCTCCGTCCACTTGGTGGCTTCAGTCGTCGACGCCTATTGCCTCGGTTTTTTGAAGCTTTCTTCAGGGAACTGCGGCGGGATTGTTGCTACTCTCTTAACTGCGCCAGCACCTGTTACAGAGTTTGCCCATGGGCTCTGAAAGACTCGGAGGAGGATCATCGTTCCCTTATTCACCTTTGTTCGAGATATATATATGAGCTCGAGGCTGTCAATGATATCCTCCAGATTAGGGAGCCTTTGCTTAGTCGCATTATTTACACACGGCTGTCTAATCACTGACGCCCTCATATTGGCAAGGAGGACTTTCGCTTGCACGAGTTTCTTTCTCTCTCCATCTCGTGGTGTCTCCTTCGCAGGCTAGATAGGTGACATCAAGCCAGATAGCAGCATGCTCTCAACAACCCCGGCAGACCTTTGCCACTTCTCCAAGTGGCTTTCTTGACTTCTTAATAATAAGGATAGTAATAACGATAATAATATCGATAATAATAAACGAAGTATTAACGATAGTAATAAAGGTTAATAATTACGATAATAATAAGGGTAGTAATAAAGATAATAATAACGATAATAATAACGATAATAATTTCGATAATAATAAGGATAATAACAACTATAATAAAGATAGTATTAATGGTACTATTGATGGTAATTATAATGGTAATAATAAGAATGATAATAATAAGAATAATAGTTATGAGAATAATATCGGTAATAATAATGATAAAATTAATGATAATTATAACGAAAATAATAAAGATAATAATAACGATAATAAGAACGATCATAATAAAGAAAGTATTTATGGTAGTAATGAAAGTTATTAATAACGATAATAATAAGGATATTAAGGAAGAAAGTACTAACGATAAAATAACGATAATAAAAACGATATTAATAAAGTTAATAAAAACGATAATAATAAATATAATAATATCGGTATTAATAACTGTAACAATGGGGAAATAAAGAAGATAATAATAGTGATTATAACAACGATAACAATAACGATTATAATAACGATAATAATATCGACAAAAATATCGATAATAATAATCAGAATAATAACGGTAATAATAAGGGTAATAAAAACAGTAATAATAACAGTCTTAATGATTGTAATAATAACGATAGTAATTACGATAACAATAGCGATAAAAAATAAGATAATAATAATAATACTAATAATAGCAATACTGATAATGATAATAATAACAATTAAAATGACGATAATAAAATTGGTAGAAATAACGATAATAATTAAGATAATAATAACAATAATAATAACGATATCAATAATTAGAATAATAACGACATTAATGAGGGTAGTAATAATGGTAAAAAATTGAAAAATGATAACGATAATAATAATGATAACAATAAAGGAACTATTAACGATAATAAAGAAGTTTAATAATAGCGATAATAATAAGGATATTAATAAGGATAATAATAAACATAATAATAAAGATTGTAATGCAGATTAATAATATTGATAAAAATAATGATGATAATAAGGGTATCTAGAATGACAATAATAACAGTTATATTAACAATAATAATATACGTAGTAATGACGGTAAAGCTAATGTTTTTAATAGCTGTAATAATAAAGATAATAATTATTATTATAATAATGATTATAATAACGATAATAATGATTATAATAATAACGATTATAATAACGATAATAATATTAATAACAATAATAAGAACGATTATAAAGACGATAATAATAACTATGATGGTGACGATTATAATATTAATGACGATGATAATAAAGATATTAATAACGATAATAATAACGACAATAATATGGAAAATAATTACGATAATAAGAACGTTAATATTAACGATAATGATGATAATAGTACCTGTAATAATACCGATGATAATGATACTAACAATAACGATAATAATAATAATAAAGAAAAAAATAATGATATTAATTGCGATAATAATAATGATAATAATAATAATAAAAATGACGAAAATAATAACAGTAATAATAATGGCAATAATAATGGTAATAATAACGATAATATTTACGGAAATAATAACAGTCATAATAACGATAATTATATCGGAAATAAGAACGGTGATAAAAACGGTATTAATAACGAGAATAATAACGGTAACAATAACAATAATAATAACAATAATAATAAAGATAGTAATGAAGGTTAATTATAATCATAATAATAACGTTAATAATAAGGTTAATAAAAACAATAATATCGGTAATGTTAACTGTACTAGTAACGTCAATATTACCATTAATTTTTTGGATATAATAACAATAATAATAAAGGTAATAATAATAATAATAATAACGATAATAATATCGATAATAATAACTGTAATAATTACAATATTAGTAGTGGTAGTAATAACGGTAATAATAACGATATGAATAACGACATTAATAACATTATCAATAACGGAAATAATGTCCATAAAAATAAAGATTACAATAATGATAACGGGAATAATAACGATAATAATAACGATAACAATAATGATAATAATAACGATAATAATAATGATAATGATAATGATAATAATAACGATAATATTAAGGATAATAATAACGATAATAATAATAATAATAAGCATTATAATTAGGATAATAATAATCATATTAATAACGATACTAATGAAGATTATTAATTATGATAATAATAAGAATATTATTAATGGTAATAATCACGTGTATAAGAACGATAATAATAACGGTAATAATTATGGAAATAATATCAATAATATCTACGATAATAATTACGGTAATGATATCGATAATAATAATGATATTAATATCGATAATGAGAACGATGAAAATGAGAATATTAATACCGATAAAGATACTAAATGATAATAATAATTGTACTAATAGCAATAACAATAATGATATTAATAACAATAAAAACGACGATTATAATAGCGGTAATAATAACCGTAATAATAACAGTAATAATAACGATATCAATAACGATATCAATAATAATTATAACCATAATAATATTCATAATAATCATAATAATCATTTTAATAATTATTATCATTTTAAAAATCATAATAATCAAAATTATCGTAATAATATATAATTATCATAATAATTGTCATGTTATTCATACTTATAATCATATTAACTACAATACTAATAATAATAATCATAATATCAATAATAATAATAATAATAATAATAATAATAATAATAATAATAATAATAATAATAATAATAATAATAATAATAATAATAATAATAATAATAATAATAATAATAATAATAATAATAATAATAATAATAATAATAATAATAATAATAATAATAATAATAATAATAATAATAATAATAATAATAATAATAATAATAATAATAATAATAATCATAATAATCATAATAATAATCATAATATCCATGATAATAATGATAATACTTAACACGTTGAGCGCAACGTCAGCCATCGGTGGCTGACGCTGGACTTTCCGTTTAGGCCGCGTCAGCCAGTGGTGGCTGACACTGAAATTACATTTATGCCGCGTCTACTACCGCTGGGAGACAACGTATAACATGATATAGAACTATGTAAATTTACACTGTTTAATGGAATTGCAGAAGATTTGTTCAAAATTTATTTAATTTGACAGATTACAGGATTAGTGGATATCATTGAAGCACGATAAACATAACAACGATTCTCCTTTACAAGTATTACAAAATGTGACAACTCGCTTAGTTTTTGCCTTGCCATTTCTCTACTATCTTTGGTTACATTTTTATCGTAACATGATTTACAATATCTTCGTACTTTGGCAATGTTGCCAGATTTTCTTTGGAGTTGGTGTTGTTTCTTAGACCTTCTTGCAATATTGTCCGATGGAATTTCTTCTTTTTCACAATTTGTAAGATATACTGCTAATTTCTTCAGGAATTCTGTAATGCTGATTTTCTGCTTCGTAATATCTTTGTATAGATTGTAACAATTTACAACCGTAGTTTTCAATAATAGTTTGAAGGCTAGTTTTCTTTACCATTTTGTGGACTTGCGTAACGGATTGTTGTAGGAGTTCATTTGGTCGGATAAATCGACAGCTGTCTTTCCTCTATTGTATTCTACTATAATTTTTGGCTTGTAATTGTTTCCTGATCGGCATTGAACATTAACCATTTCTGACGAGTGCCTTGTCGATAGAACTGGGATGTCCTTCTTATCTCTCCACTTCAACATGGTAATTCCTTGATTATTTGCTTTCGCAATGATTTCTCCTTGTTTTAATTTTATAATTTGCTGTGAATTTCCCCGTCTATTTGAAGGCAATGTTCCCACTAAATGTGTGTTTTTTGG
>NW_028197183.1:107500-111579 GCF_050613455.1 Vespa mandarinia | reverse complement strand
CAATTTTTTTTATGGTCTGAGCATGCCAAACTTTACGCACTAACCCAGAGACCTTGCCCGCCAGAGGAACCCTTCTCCATTTGGGTCCCTCTTAAAGTCCCTGGTGTGTCGGGCTCACCGTTGGAATAGGCACAACCAACTAATCTAATATCCATCCTAGTGGCATAGTGAAACCATCCAGGCATCGCCATGTGGCATTAATTCAGAATGGCGCCACTGCTTCTTGTCCCTTAACAGGGCTCCCTCTTCGGCTCTACCTGGCAGGAACCAGGAGCAACATTTTGTGTATCTTCTATTCGCTACCCGCGTCCTTCTTCTTCTTGCTTAAGTATGACCTGACGTACCACGCCACCTTGTTCCACTCTTTCTGCTCACGTATCATTTTCTCGACGACGTTGTCAGGCAAGATGCTCTGTGGTCTTGTTCCAAGGGTAGTCATTCTGCGCTCCACCGAGTACATAAAAAAAAGTCTGGTGGGCGTCGTCATTGATCGAGTCCCCATAGGGGCAATTGGCGTCTGCTACCTTCCACATTCTAGCAAGGTAGGTGCGGAACAGGCCATGCCCTGTCAGAAATTGGGTGAGGTAGAAATCGTCTTCTCCTGCCACCCGATTTAACCAGTTGTCTAGTTGACGGATGAGTCAAGCAGTCCATCTGCCCGTACGTTCCTGCTCCCATGTACTTTGCCAGGCCTTGATGCTGATAGACCTGCCAAGTCTTGATGCCTTCTCCTTTCCCATGACACACCTTTGCTGGTGGACGAATTTCCTCTCCTGGGCTAATAGATCGGGATTACCCCGGCGACAACCAACACTGCCGGCTCCGAGTCCGTGCGGTGAGAGCACGCGATTCGGAAGGCGCCCCTCTCTGTACCGCGGCTATGCGCTTGCGGCATTTCTGTTTTCCCAGCGCCTCGGCCCATACTTCTGCACCGTACAGCATCACTGCTTCGGCGGCACGCATCAGTAGTCTCCTCATGCACGGCCTGGGACCATTGACATTGGCAATGAGCATGCCCAGTGAGGCTACTACTTTGGCCGCCTTGTCAGCTGCCCTGATAATATGCTCACCATAGTTAAGCTTGTTGTAAAGTATAACCCCGAGATATTTGACAACTGACTTAGTCTGGACCGCCGCATATCCTACAATGAAGCTGCGCAGGGTGTTGATGCGCTTCATCGTAATTAGCACGATCTCTGTCTTCTGGGCTGCTAGAGATAGCCCGTGGCCTTCCATCCAGGAGGTAGCTCCCCGCATGACTTGGTTGGGCAGCAACTGTACCCCCTCCGTGTCTCTTGTGTTTATGACCACTGTAATGTCATCTGCATATCCAACCAAGGAAGTACCTTCTGGGACTGCCATACGAAAGATACCGTCGTAGAACATATTCCATATATCCGGTCCCAGTATGGAGCCCTGGGCTGTCCCCGATGTCAATTCCAAGCTTCTTGGACCATCACTCGTGTCGTATACTAGAAAGCGCTCATTTAGATAATCGTCATTTATTCGGAGTTGGTACTTCGGAACGTCGAAATTACGTTCGAGCGCTTCCCTTGCCAGGTCCCACCTGACGGAGTGGAAGGCATTTCTCACGTCTAAGGTGGCCAGCAGGCACAGAGGTCGAGTTCGATGATTGCCTCACTCCATCATTTTAACGGCCGTGACCACCTCTAGGACTGCGTGGGTGGTGGAGAGGCCGAATCGGAATTCATACTGGCGGCCAGCAAGATCCCCCGTTGCCTTCATGGCTGCCCGCAGCCTTGGCCTTATCAGCTTCTCCAGGAGTTTTCCAGCCGTATCGAGCATACAAATAGGCCTGTATGATGAAGCTGTCCATCCTGGTCCCTTGCCCTTGCTAATGAGCACAAGCCTCGCTTTCTTCCATGGAGCGCGGAAGATGCCCCCTCAGAGGCACGTGTTATACATGTTCAGCAATAGCATAGGGTGACTTTGCGCGATGACTGTAATTATTTCTGCTGGATGTCCTTCTGGACCCGGAGCTTTCTTATTCCGCATAGATGATGCGGCCCTGAGTAGCTCTTCTTCCGTGAATTGCGGTACCTCGCTTATTCCGGGCGCATCCAAGCTGATCTCTCTCTTCGGCTGTGGGTGGAATAGAGTATGCACGATGTGATCCAACGTCCTCGCGTCCTGAGGGGTCCCTTGCGTGTTAGTCCCCAGCTTGCGAGTGACGATGGCATACCCTAATCCCCCAGGATTCTGGTCGACATCCAGGCACAGCTCCTTCCAGCACCGTCGTTGACTGGCCTTAATGGTCCTCTTCAGGGCTTTTTAGTCCGCTTGATAGTCTGCGGGCAAAGGAGTAGCGTCGTGGTCGCGTCTCTTCGCTCGTTGTGCTAAACGGCGTAGCCTTAAGCACTTCTTACGAAGATCTGCGATCTCGTTCGTCCACCAATATACAGGGCGTCTCTGCCGTTTCGTGCCATTCTTTGGCACCGCTATCGCACAAGCCATTTGGATGAGCTGCATGGTTGCTGCGCTAATCAACCTGGTTTGTGCTGGTGGCGATAGACTCGCTGAAGTACTTTGTTGGGATCTCAATCCTTCCTCTATGACCGAAGACAGCATCTCTCGTTCCATTCTTGCAATGTTCCACCGGGGGGGGTCACACTTTACACATGTCACGGCTGGCCTCCTATCATGTACATCGAATAGGATGTACTGGTGATCGCTCCCGGTATAATCCTCGATCACCTGCCAGTCTGCGACTCTTGCCATAAGATGTTCGTTGACTAGAGAGACATCCGGGATCGTCTCTCTGTAGCCAGGCCTGCGGAAGGTTGACGTCGAAGCTGTGTTGAATACTGATAGATCCAGTCTCGACGCCACCTCCATGATACGTCTTCCTCTGGAGTCCGGCCTGGCCTCCCCCCATTCGAGAGCTTTGGCATTGAGGTCTCCAGCCACAATGAGATCCCCTTGCATTTCCTGCAGCGCGTCTTCCAGATCGTCCAGTTTGATTTGGAAGTCGTCTATCCGGTCGTTCGGAGTGAAATATACACTGACATACGTCGTCGAGTTATGTCTCACCCAAACATCACCGCGTCCGGATCCTTGGTCCGACACATGTATTAGTCGGGGATGTGGGATCCAGATGGCCGCGGTGCCCAATTCGTCTGCGAACCATCCTACTCCTGCTCTGTCCTGGTACTGTTCGCTGATTAGCACAATATCAGCTTTTTTCTCAAAGCAAAGCTGGGCTAGAAGGTGATGCGCCGTCCTGCTCCTATTCAGGTTACCCTGAAGTACTCTCATCCGTTTTTTTTCTTTTTTTCTACTTCTTTGCTGTTGCAAGGGCCTCCTGGAAAGCTTTGCAGGCCTTTGATCCCGCCAGGTGCTTCCTAGTTTCAACACAACTCTTTGAGGACAAAAAGCAAGTAGGTTCGCTGACCTTGCACTCTTTGATCTTGTGCCCCGTGCTGCCACAATAGTAGCAAACATTACTGCGGTCAGGTCCCTTGCACGAGGCACTATAGTGACCATAATCGAGACAGCGGAAGCATCGCCGCACTTCTGCCCTTCGCCTGACCCTGCAGCTGTTGAAACCAATCAGCACTCGATTTAAAAGCTTTAAAAGCTGCGCCTTTAAAAGCTGCGCAGCTGCTTCCTCTTCTATTTTGACGAGGGCCAGGCGTTGTTGTCTTGCGCTGGGGTTCGTGATTTTAATTTCGATTTTCCCCGCATAGCCTGGCAGGGTACTCTTTAGGGCCGAGGTGCAGCAGTCACAGTCTCGTATCTCCAAAGTAGCTCTAGGGACCAGTTCCGTGATGCTGCTCGTTTCTCATACCTATTTTCTCAGGGTTTCCACGAATGAGGCCCTGATATCCACGGTGGTCTTCATTAGTTCGAGGAGAACCCCTCCGGTTCTAGTCTGCCGGACCGATCTAATGTCTACCCCTGAGGCGCTGTTCTTGAAGCGCTGGTGGATGATTCCGACTACGTCTGCGTAAGATTTTCCTTGCGCAGGTTTCAGAAGGATTGCGTCCGGCCTAGTTCTCTTTCTCGGCCTATCCTCCGATTTGCTCGGCTTCTTTTTCTCCTGATGTAGGTGTTTCGTC